>NW_016158162.1:140694-143127 GCF_001687245.7 Rhagoletis zephyria
GAGGGGAAATTGACCGAATACGCACTGACGTGAAAAGTGCAGTTTCTCACATATGAGCGTGTATGTGTGCATGTGTTAAGTTCACATTAGGGTGGAACTACAGTATATTTTGCTTAGCTGCACATCCTTCTTTGCAAACGGATCCTAAAAACTGTTTTGAGGGTTCGATTTAAGACTTTAAATTTTTCTATACGCAGTTTGAGTTTAATCACCAACGACTACTGACGTTCCGCCACCACACCAATTCATATCAGAGGTAACATTGTAACCCAACTTTAGGTTTAATACATTAAATAAACCGCCAAACACCATTTTATATTAGGTATATTAAAACTTGGCCTTTTTATTTTTTCTTATCTTTCCAAATAAAAAATACTGGTGCTTTGTTGGAGTTTATACTCACACAAACGCCACGGTTTATTCAGTACCGTTAATTTTTTCATGATAAAATTATCAGTTCTAAACCAGTATGGGACCACTTGTGAGACACTAGCTTTCCGATGGAAAAAAAAACGAAATCGGTTGACGTGTTCCAAAAATATGCGGTAACATAGATAAAAAGAAATAATATTCCGACGAATTGATAACCTTCTCCTTTTTTGAAGTCGGTGAAAAATAGGACTATATATAAGACATATTTGGTGTTGCTATTATACTTATACCCAGTTGAACTGTGTAAAAATTTTCGTTTTTATTATTCTAGGACTGAAGTGAACTCATACATGTAAGACATTTTCGTTATTAACCGACCTCACAAAAAGGAGAAAGGAGGTTATCAATTCGTCGGAATATTTTTTATTTATTTATGTTACCGCATAATTTTGGACCACGTTAACCGATTTCTATAATTATTTTAAAGGTGTGGTACCTCACAGGTGGTCCCATACTAATTTAGTTTATATCCGCTCATTGGATCATGAAGAAATTAACGATAATTTTAAATTTTTATACGAGAATCGAAGTCGGGTTTGTTTTTTACTAAAAAATTACTTTTTATTATTATATTAATACCAAGTACAACTGATACGTGTACCTTTTTGCAATCAATAAATATTAAACTGTTTTGGAAAATGGGTTTTCATAGAACTTATTGGTTTTTTGCCATATTGATACTTTGATACATGAAATAAAAAAAGTGATGCATATTTATACATTTTAGGTCTCTTCTCTGTTACAATTTTTCACAAGCCCGCGGTCACACTGCTCATAATAGCTCAAAAGCTTCGCCCAATTCTAAGCTCAAATTCGATTTCTACGCAGAAAATTTATTATGACGGCTGCACAACAACAGAAATTTACAGATTTGTGTTCATAATTATGCTGTTCTTAGTTACTTTGGATTAAATATCAAATACCAAATCTGTTGAATTCATGTAACTTAACCATTTAAAAATCGAATTATAATCTTCACAATAAATGTACACCGCACAGGTATCGTAACAGTTTTTCTCTGTAACGTAAAAGTCCGACTATTTGTCCCAAATATTGACCAAAAAATTAATAATCTTAGTTCAGTTAAGGCGCTGTTTTTGAATTCCATCCTTAAGTAAAGAAACCAGCTTTTGGAAACATTATATTAACTAGGGGATGAGAGTTTTTCGATCTCTTATACTTTGTAGATATAAAGCAGCTTTAAAGGGTGCTTCCAAAAACTGTTAAAACATTCCTAACTTGTAAACAACAGGAGTTACAACATATTTTAGGTATGTGTTGAAAGAAAACTTAAATATTGAACATGTAAAGCACCCCTTATAACTATGTATTTACTAATGACAGATGTCACTAGGAATCGGAGCCAACTTTACTATCAATAAAGTTTCCTTCTTCCTTTTTCTATCTTGTAACCAAGCACACACGTTTTTTTAATAGAACTCTTTGTCAATCTGCACTCGGTAACAGGTTATGGGCCTTTGCTACGCAGATTTAATTGAAGCCATCCTTCGATAAATTCGGGTAAAAAAGTTCTGGCACGTTATTTTAACTCGATTATCTGTTTTTTTCGCTTATATTTTGCGAGTTACATGACGTCGAACGTTTTTTCTGTGTCCGTCGAGCAACTTCGCGGTCGTGAGAATTTTGACGTCTGGAAAAGCCAGGCGAAATCATATTTGGTCATCAGGGGCCACTGGAAAATGGTCCAGAACGGTTTGTCTGAGTCTGCAACAGACGCCGATCGTGATGCCAATGAAAAAGCATTGGCTGAAATCACGATGTTAGTGGAGCCAAATAATTTTGGACATTTTGCCGATAAAACCAGGGATGAAAAATAGAAATTTCAGATTGTACCAAATATCACAAAATAAATGTACCTAAATGAGACAGATTGTACCTAAAAAAAGTTACATCATTCATTTGTAGTTTTTTTTATAAATTTTATTTAAAACATTAACACAAAAGATATATGTACTTTAAACATGAGCCTATATCTATAGA
>NW_016158162.1:147234-155994 GCF_001687245.7 Rhagoletis zephyria
CCTGCTTATTATAAAAACACTCTAGTTATGAAATTATAGAAAACTCCCTAAAGTAGTAACTAAGCAATACGAAGTTTAAAACTTTTTAGTCACGGGTTGGACATGCTAAACCGTAGTGATTTTATCCTATTATATAATTTAAATGCCTATTTTTCTTCAATGCCATATTGCTTCTTCGGGGCGCAGAAAGATCGAGACATTTATTCCCCCCTTCAAAAAAATAATAACTTTGTGAATACTTGATTTTGCAGAGCCTTCTATATTAAAATATGTTGTCGTATTCAACTACTTTTCTAATGTTGAAGTTTTGAGTGTATTTACAGTGTAATAAAATAATATAACTAAATTTTTTTTCGAAAAAACGTTAATTTCAGGTATTGAGCATTGATTCATCAAGCATTCCATGTTCAATAAGCTACTCTACAATTGGACACAAAGTTTCACTTACTCATGGAATACCCCAAAAGCATTATCTACGCCAAAAACAAAACAATTTTCAAATGAATTTGGCTTAAAGTAATTTCTTATGATCTTCGTATTAGTAAAATATTTTCTATTTCTTAAATTTGGATTGTATAACGTTGCTTTAAAGTGAATTCGCTATTGCATAAGTCAACTTAATCTTTTAAAGAACATAACTGAGTTTGTTATTACATACATTTTGCTTAAAACCAATGACATATTCTCGAATGAAATGTAATATTTAATTTAGGGAAGGTGTTGAAAGAAAACTTAAATATTGAACATGTAAAGCACCCTTTATAACTATGTATTTACTAATGACAGATGTCACTAGGAATCGGAGCCAACTTTACTATCAACATATATGCATATATAAAATATACTTATACTTCCAGATTCAAGAAAAAAAACGATCAGATAATTTTATTCTTGCGAGTTTCCGCGTTTTGAGCCATATGTACATATGTAAGTAGATTACAATTTCTTATTTTTATGAAAGGTTGGAAACAAGGCTTAACAGGAATATGCTTCCTTGTTTTAGAATTAAAAGCGTGTCGAAAGGCCAAACTTTTGACTTATTATTAATTTAAGCAAAATTGGTGTATTTAATGTTACTACAATTTTGAAAAATGGACAGGCCGTCGAATTATCAAAAGAGTAGACATTTTCAAAAAAGCAACAGCCAAATACGAGGCCGGCTTTTTTTAAATACGCCTCAGAATTAATATTGAGAGTTTGCTTTTTAAGTCTCACATATTTATGTATACTAGTACCGCTCAGTTGTCGAAGTTAGATACCTTCTTTTCATTCTCTTTTTTGTTTTGCTTGTCATTCAAATTGTCTCTTTTATGCGAGTGACTAATAATGGAGTTATATACACATATCCTTTTAAAAATAATTAAATAATCTTAAGCATTTTTTAAATTGCGTGCAAACTAACAGGAAAGAAATTGGTGTAATACTCTTTACTTCGCAAAAATTATATGAGGTGCAATAAAACCCAAAGTAACTCTGAATTAAATTGTATCTGTGTATAAACAACAAAGCATACAATGCATATCAAAAAAATGTATAGCGAACTAAAAGGAAAACTTAAAACCTAATTATGAAGGTCAATAACAATGTGAATTATAAGTGCCAAGTCTACACCCAATTCTTCAGCAGTTTTTGAAATTAGACCTTAAAAGGAGCCGCATTTTTTTTATAAAAAAATATCCATATATATTAGTATGTATAGATGAAATGCCTAACGGTCTCTCACTGACTAATAGGATAAACATACAAGAATGATAGAATACAAGATTGCGCCGTCCTGGGCGTTGACATTTGTGTACCACAAGTAAACAAAGAATAGAGCGAAAAGAAGAACGAGTTGAAACTGCCAAAGCGGTTCACTTTACTGCGAAAAACGTGTTTTAATTTTGCTAAATGCGAAAATATTGCATTTTTCTCCTAATCTATTAGAGAAAAGTGAACATTTTAGTGCACTCCATTGCTTTGCAATTGAGCCTGCTTCAGCAAACGTTTTAGTGCACTTTATTGCTTTGTAATTAAGGCTGCTGCAGTTTTCTGTGCGGGATTGATTACTTAACTTGCTAATGGAGGCTGCGTGGAGCAGNAAAACTGCAGCAGCATCTGTGCGGGATTGATTACTTAACTTGCTAATGGAGGCTGCGTGGAGCAGAAACAAAATCATTGTGAGGAAATGCTGTTAATATTGTAATAGAGAAACATTTTGGGAGCGGCTTTGCCGTGCCCTATGTACACAAAATGCAGCGATTCGTCCCAGCGCTACACTTGCATCTACGCTTCTTGCATCTTGGCGGCTGTCGCACTTTAACACACAGCACTTCATTGTATTAGTTTTTAGGCAGTCTTCAACTCAAAAATCGCACACAAATTGCAAATTAACACAATTTAAACTGATTTTTCACTAATAATTCATATTTCTCTTTCGCTGATTTGTAAACAAAGGTTTATTTACAAGTTACCACAACTGTCAAAATCGGCAAAACCAAAGTAGCGGTACCACTGACGGCGCCACCTTTGTTCGCTGCACCGTGATAAACATATACCAATTCAGACAAAAACCCCTATTTCCTTCATCATAATCGGTAAGTACCTCGAAAGTTTACAACCAAAAGGCCTTTTCGCACACGATTGGGCTACCACTTTACACCAAATTTTATAGTACTAATATGTGTTCTAAATAGGAAGCAAACCAGAAGTAGGATTTTTTTACTATAGCTTCGACCCCTTCGCCACCTATCGGAAAACAAATTACTATAATTACGTTATTGACAATATATGGTAGGTGCCACGCCCCCTTTTCCAATACCTGCCACATTTCGGCATAAGGTCGGGAATGACTCCATAAGTAGCTGTGTCAAATTTCAGGACGTTCGCATAAGCGGTTCCAGATATAACCGATTTAAGAAGTTCAGTGCCACGCCCTCTTTTCCAATACCTTCTGCTTTTCTCCAAAAGAACGTTATTGATAACATATGCAGGTGTGTCAAATTTCAGGATGTTAGCATAAGTGGTTCCAGAAATAAGCGATATCCATTATCAATTTATGTATGCTAGCGAAGTTTCAGGTCCCCAGCGTAATTGGTTTCAGATATATTTCGGTTTTCACATATTATTCTGGATTAGGGGAAGTTATATCCTTTAAATCGGTGGATGTTTTACTGAAATCGAGCGAACGGTGCCCTCAAAAAAGGAGGTTTAAANTTTCTGGATTAGGGGAAGTTATATCCTTTAAATCGGTGCATGTTTTACTGAAATCGAGCGAACGGTGCCCTCAAAAAAGGAGGTTTAAAAATTTTCTTGTGGCGTATTTATATATAGATATGAGAACATATTGCGTGAACTTAATTTGCCATAACTCGACTTTGGAGGAACTTATTGGGTCCATTTTCGGCAGGTTTATTTCTCCTTATATAGGTAAAATAAATGCGATTTTTTAGAAATTGTTCCCAATTGATTCATGCTTGCCTATTTATATATAGATGTGCTCCAGATGTGTGCCTATTTATACATATATAGATGTGCTCCAGTTCTTAAAATGCAGGGTGAGCTTAAAAATTATTTATTTTGCCGTCCGCGATTACGCCCTAAATGCGCGCCTTTTTTTAGGGTGCTCCTGCAGTTTCATCACAAAGTACAGCTATTTACACTACAGACTTTCCACAAAAAAAGGCAGAAAAGTATATTTACACAAACATACGTACAAAATGTACATACATATGTATATACAAGTAAGTTCAATTAGTCCTCTGTTGAATAACTTACTATGAGTGAACGTGTTTTCTGCTTGTTATTGGAAACCGTTTATACTTACAGAATGATTGGGCATACATCTCCTCATCTGATCAGGGCCCCTGTAAGTGGGGCTATATCGACCAGGAAAGCAGGTAGGAGCCGACATTTTCATTTTATCCGTCGTAGAATACATTGACATTGTGACACAGCTTCCTACGAAATCCTCCTCGAGCTTAAACGCCCGGGAGGCGTCAAAAGTCGTCGGCGAATAAATTTTGAAGCACTGATCTTAAATCTATGAATATCCTGCGTGCAAATTTGCAGGACAAGGTATTAGGCAAGAGCAGTGATTATCGCTATTATTTTACCTTATTGGATTTTAAAGAAAATAGTGAACATTTTATTTATCCATCTAATTCACAGTTGCCTTATCGCATTGTAAACAAAGACACATTTCACATGTATTTTTGTATGTGCATATATGTATATGTACATATGTATATTAACACCAAAGACAATAGATTATGCTTCACCAAAAAACTAACTACGATTTACAAATTGATAAATTATGAAGCCGCTGAAATAAAAACACACACGTATTTGTATCTAATGCACTTTATTCAAAAGAATCCACCATTGTTTAAACTAATCGGACCCGAACAGATTTCACAACTAGACAACCGTATGATAAAGAATTCTATGATGAGTTTCACTAACTCCAGTTTATTTGGTAAGGACAAATTTTCATTATTAATATGGGGCGTGCCATGTTCTCGACCCACCCTTTGAGGAGGCTGAATATTAATATACAATGTTTCCCCATCACCGCTTTTCATTGGTCAATTAAAATGACGGAAATTTTATATACATATGTAGTAAGTATTGCATGAATAGAATCCTTGAAGCATTTTTTAGATGTATGTATGTTATGTACATAAGTATGTATGTATGCAAGTGTATACATATGTATGTACTCTGTGTACAGTCTCTTAATATGTCTTTTATCTAGGAAAAGAGCGAGTTTAGCGCCTGCGCATAACCCAGACAAAAATTGGGACAAAGCTATTTCAATACAGAGAGATCCTTATGCATCATAAAGGCAAAAGGACGAGTTTTCACAAAGGGCCTTTATAAAAATGTTGTAATAAATAACTAAGAAAAATCAATCGCCCGTAGATACAGTTTTATATAGTAAAAACTGAGAAGGGTTTAAAATTTTTTTAGATAACAGTTGTTTAAGTTTACACAACATTTTTTAAAAATCATTGTTCATAACAATTAAACAAAAATTTTGTTACATGCCGGCCACACATGTATGTAAAAGTCCGAAACCCTCAATACATTAAATTTTTTTACTAACACACATTTTCGAACTTACAGGGATGATAAATGAGTTTTTTAATTTTGTACCAAATGGCCAAAAAAGTGTACTAAATAAGCCGAAAAGTACCAACATTTAAAAGACCATACATACATAGTTACATATACATATGTTTTTTGATTTTCTGTATAAAAATCATGAGTGATATGGTGGAACACATAAGCGCATTTCAATTGTTTGAAAAGGCCACCAAAACGCCAAGGTAATCAAGAAAAGCATACAAGTTATACTTATTAAGTGCTAGTAATACAAAAAAATAAAAATAAAATCGTTGCATTTAACGAAATGGAAGTTTTACAAAAATATTTTGCAAAATATTTCCTTTTATAGAAATAAACAAGTTAAAAGCAGTGTTCTCGTACCTAAAATCTTGCAAAGTGGGGGAAATCGAGAGCGCAAAATGACACTGAGATCTGCCAATTTATGCTGGAAAAAATTTTACCTGCGAAAACTTATAAGTAAATGTCTGCTGATGTCATGTGTTCGTGAATAGGAAGAAAAGTTTAGTTTAGTTAATTTACTACTGATCTCTAATTTTCTAATTTCCGTGCGTCAACTATGGCTGCCGTATAAAATTATTCAATTGTGGATGAAACTATTTGTTGGCCGGAATTTACGCAAAATATTGAGAAATATACCAAAATAGATAATAATGCTGAAAGGTTCTAACCGAATTTGTCAGTTGATCGTTAAGACGAAAATGGGATAATTTTAAAGACACATTTGTAGCTATATCTACTTAATTTTTGTGAATCAAGGAAGGGTGCTTGGAGAAGATTCTTTTATTTTTGAATGCGTCATGATGTGGTATCAAAAATATTTGTTAGAAAAAAACTTACTTACCTATCAGAAAGTAAGAACGACGTAAGTTTTACTGCGTTCAATAACTTTTTCTGATATTTTAGTCTTCCCCTCAATTTTACTCGCTATGATTCTTTTATTCTCTGGCTGCTAGTACTTACTCGAAAATTTTATGAATGACAGAAACTTTTTTTTTAATTGAAGTAGGAGTTTCGTTTTTAATAAACACCACGTATTTACTTAAATAAGGTAGAAAAAGATGACTATATTTTCATGCACAAAAATTCAAAACTCCAAGTAAATAGGGTGTGGTGTGTGGTATCTTGACAAAAATGTCAATGTAGTACCAATGTACTTTTGGCTTCCAAAATGTACCAAAAAAGTACAATTGTACCATCAATTACATCACTATTATATGTTGTATATATACGTCGCTGTCACTTCAATTGAAGTTTTTAACTTCTCTTTTGAAGCCTTCACTTCGTCACTTCATTTTACTTCACTTTCCACAAATCAGATTTATCTCCAAAACAAAATTTCTTTGAAATAAATAACTTATTTAACCAACATCAGCAATATTTTGCTAAAATTCTTGTTACATAGTAGGTACAGCAAATTAACTTTTCGCAAAAAGCTCCTAAAAAGACGCTTAATAAATGAAATCTCCGATCTTGCATCGGTTATTTGGAAACCCAGCAAAAAACACGATTACCACAGAAGTTAAAATGGAATCGAATTAGGCGATGGGAACCCTTTCGCTTCAAGAAGGCATTATTTTAACATGGGCATGTCATTGGCCGTAAGCCCTTACCCGCAGCGTTACCTTCGAACGAAGGGAGAACGCATGGATAAACAGAATCCAGAGAAGCGAACAAAGAATGCCTTACAGAGAACCTAATGTAAAATGCCTAGATAAGTACGTACTTATGTATATTAAATTGAAAACAAAAAATAGAGACTGTTTAAAGAATTAAAATTAATTAAAATTTGTATAAATCAGTTTTTATACACACATATGTATGTATTTAGGTATTTAGATTTTATTTAAAAATCGGTATGTACATACATACATACATATTTAATCAAACTTAAAATTGTACTTCCTCACTCATGTACTCCACTTCATTGACTGAGTTCACGATCCAGAAAATAAAGGTCGCGCCATTCGCGGACCACTAACCCTCTCTTCGTCGATTTGACAGNGGCATTCCCCGAAATGAAGCAAAGAAACGAAATGGAAAAAAATATTGTAGGACATTCTACTTTGCATTCCCTGAAATGAAGCAAAGAAGCGAAACAAATAAAATATTGTAGGACATTCTACTTTGCGTTCTCCGAAATGAAGCAAAGAAGCGAATTAAAAAAATATATATTATCGGACATTCTACTTTGCATTGCCCGAAATGAAATAAAGAAGCGAAATAAATAAAATATTGTAGGACATTCTACTTTGCATTACCGGCGATGCCTAAAAGAAGCGGAAAAATTCGAAGGCGTTATAACGCTATGCCTTGTAGAACACGTTACCACTAAAAGCGATTACCGATTTATGGCTGGGAAGTCAGAAGCGTTAACCACTGAGCTATGCACACCCCGTAAACTCTTGTTGCTAATTAATTCCCTTACTCAACCAACCGCTTTCAGGTGCAGCTGATTTGCCGCTATTTAAACTTGACAGCGTGGTTGTTGTTGTCAATTCTATACATGCATTTGCTTTATTGTATAGTTTCAGGCAGGCTCTTCCTAAACTATGAATTTGTCAATGTTATTGCAGGTTATTAATATTTTATTTTTAATATTGTTAATGAGCTTTGCAACACTAGTTTCGATCCCTGCTGAAGTCTAGAAAAAAGAAGTCTGATGAGATGTGGTGATCTCTGAAATAGCTGATATAACTTCTACCGCTTAGACCAACATGGTCTTTTTCCATTTTTCCTAACAAACATAATCGTGGGACAAAGCTCAAAATAATATTAAAAATAAAATGTTAATAAGCCACAATAACATTGACAAATAGATACATAGTTTAGGAAGAGCCTACCTGAAACTATACAATCGTGCTGCTCACGCCATGGGCGCTTCTGCGCTTAGTGTTTTTGTAAAACGCTTCAGCATAGCAAGCGCGCCGTCACATCCCCGTGCGTGCGCTTTGCCTACATCCGAAGCATTCACGCTGTCCCATTAGGAACATGCAGAGCACAATTCCTAAAAGAGTTGCTTGTGAAGTTATTTTTATTTTAAATATATGAAGTTTAATACTTTTTTAAGGTTTGGCAGAAAATAAATGCACGAAAAATTAAACAAATTATTTTTTACTATATTGGAAGTCTAAATTTCTACATTCCATGAAACAACGCTATGAGAAGATTTTTTAAGCAACCAAATCCGACTGGGTACGCTAGCGCTCGATTTGCAGAATTCGTATGAATTGTTCGCTGATTGGCTGTCATTGCTACTTCTGCTTGGTTTTGTTATTGTCGCACAATCAATTNGCTGTCATTGCTACTTCTGCTTGGTTTTGTTATTGCCGCACAATCAATTTGCGAAGTTAACTTGCCGAAAAAGCTCAATAAAAATATTAAAAATAAAAATGTCAACAAGCCACAATAACATTGACAAAAAAAATAGTTTAGGAAGAGCCTGCCTGAAACTATACAAAAAAGCAAATAAGCAAATGGATGTATAGAATTGACAACAACAACCACGCTGTCGAGTTTAAATAGCGGCAAATCAGCTGCACTTGATAGTAGTTGGTTGAATAAGGAAAATGAATTAGCAACAAGAGTTTACGGGATGTACATAGCTCAGTGGTTAACGCTTCTGACTTTGAACATCGAATTCGCAGGTTCGAT
>NW_016158162.1:156021-156139 GCF_001687245.7 Rhagoletis zephyria
GAAGTGTGATGAGGAGATGTGGTGATCTCCGAAATATTGCTATAACTTCTACCGCTTAGACTTTGTTGCTTTTTCAATTTTTCCTAATAAACAATCGTGGTACAAAGCTCAATAAAAA
>NW_016158162.1:156164-158324 GCF_001687245.7 Rhagoletis zephyria
TCAAGCAGAAACTGATTGCCGACAAAATGCGCAGTTCTTCCGGCAGTCATTGGTTTGAAAATTTTCATTTTGATTTCATTCTGATTTTGGTCAGCGGCGCAAGTCGATGTATAAGCAATATCTTTGCTTTTGCAAGTTGTCGGCAGTCGCAGTCGAAAAATGAGAAATTTCTAGCTTCTGCAAGCGGACAGCAACGACAGTCAATTGGTATTTTGTGTTTGCTTATGATTTCTTCAGAGCTCGCAAATTACTGTTGACACTTGCGAAGTGTTCGAAAAATACAGTTGAATTTTGGCAATTATTTTTGTTGAAAGCGTTGCTCAGTTTCTCCATACAAAAAAATTGTCGAACAAGAAATTGCCAAAAATCAACCTAGCTACTTCAAACTTGCATTTTATTGTACTAAAATTTCTTATGCCACAAAATTCTAAACCCTAAAAATGATTTAAAATTTTTATGAACAATTCGCTAATTTTTGCTCAAATTTCTTTATTCCATGTACGCATACATATATACATATTTTCATATACACATATTTAAATTTAACTATTTTCACAAACTAAACTCTTTTTAATACATATATGCGTCGTATTTAGAACAAGTGGTTAATTTTGCCTTAATGTATCTACATACATACATATGTACATATCTTTGTGAAAATCAGGAAAAACTGCATTGCACACTGCGTTATTTCGATAAAAAAGTATGCGTTAAAAAGAATCTCGGTTAAAAAACCTTAGCTTACATTCTACATACATACATATGTACACAGATATATTTATTTATGTTTGTGCACACAGGTCATTTGGTAATACCATAACACATGTACATACATATATGTATATGTATTATTTTCTGGATTTTTAATGATGTGGTTAGGATCTATTGTTTTATGTTTAAAAGGAGTTTTTTTAGTTTAGGAGAAACGTTCATGATGCATATAAATATCCGTCTAGGAAACCTTGAGACTCCTTAGCAAGTGTTTATCTATGCATAATTTCTGCATTGTTAACGATGTGGTCAGTTTGGCAAAAAACGTCAATTAATGCATAGAAATATCCGCATAGGCAACCTTAAAAACCCTGAGTATCTTTACTACAATCCTAACTACGCAATGAACAAAAGAACAAAAAATTCGTTTGGTTTGTACACAGCTGCAATTGAAACCCATCGTGTATTGTTAGCAGCGTTGCCAGGTTGACGTTTTTAACGTCATTTGGACGTTTTTTGTATCCTGTTGACGTTTTGAGGTTTTTTGTGTAAAAACTGACGTTTTTTACCTTCCCAGTAATTTTTCTCTGTTACTAAAGCTAGTAAGTAGAACCGATTTTGAATTATTTTCATAATAAATCTTATACTAACGATATCAAACCAGTTTACAATGAATTTTAGATGTGTACTGTAGAAATGACATTTTAATATACCTTGCGTACATATGTACCTTTGCATACAATAAAAGTTTAATAAGAACAATTCTGGGTGCATACATTTGAAAAAGACGTTTTTGGGTAGGAAATGACGTTTTTTCAGACCAAGAGGGACGTTTTCTCATGTCGAAGACCTGGCAACGCTGATTGTTAGTGCGCGCTAACAGTACAAAAGGAACAGCAACTTTTCGTACCTGTTTTGGAAGTGGGTATCTCTACCCGTTCAGAGTAGGTTGAAAACTTAAAAAATCAAAAGTTTGAAATTTGTTAAGTAGTGTTGTTTTTTATTAATATATTAGTTATTATTTATTTCATATTGAAAAATTTAAATCAAAAATAAAAGAAAAATACAGTCTTCATTGAATTCATTGCTAATTATGACATAAAAAATAAGAAAATTACGACTAGATATTATTCATCTTGTGTATCTTCGAAGAGAGGTAAAGTTTCTATAGCTGTGTCAAGAAAACTTGGGTTCAGTTTTACCAACAAAATATTTTCGAGTGTCTCCTGACTAAGCTGATTACGGTAATCAGTAAGAACCAGCCTTAGTGTTGAAAATGCTCGCTCAATTGTGACCTGTTAAAAACGAAATTTGTAAAGCCTTAGTGAATATGTACTCGTACATAGATATGTACATCAGGGTGGCCACTATTTCCTAAGCTGTTTTTTNATAGTGTTGAAATGTACTCGTACATAGATATGTACATCAGGGTGGCCACTATTTCCTAAG
>NW_016158163.1:0-14566 GCF_001687245.7 Rhagoletis zephyria
TTTATTACTTGAATGGGCAACTTGCTTTCAATTTTCCCCTTTCAATTTTGCTTTAAATTTTGTGAAAATAAAAATATTCTAAGCTTCTGCATGCTAAAATAAAGGCTGGTTTTCATTAGGTCAAAATCACTGACATCAAAAACTGCCTTCATCTGACAGCTGTTCATTTGGTGTCAAATGCGTTTTCATCAAGAATGATATGAATGATTCGCTGCNAATTTTCAATACACTCACACTTTTCTACTAACACACTTTGATTTATTACTTGAATGGGCAACTTGCTTTCAATTTTCCCCTTTCAATTTTGCTTTAAATTTTGTGAAAATAAAAATATTCTAAGCTTCTGCATGCTAAAATAAAGGCTGGTTTTCATTAGGTCAAAATCACTGACATCAAAAACTGCCTTCATCTGACAGCTGTTCATTTGGTGTCAAATGCGTTTTCATCAAGAATGATATGAATGATTCGCTGCACCGTGCGTTTTCATTACATTTTAAAAACTGACCAAATGTCGATACCGCAGTGCATGTCAAAGACTGTCGTCAAATTTCGATGTCAGATGATTGACATTCCGTTTTCATTACTGATGTCAAATATGAAGTTAAATTTTAACAAAAAGTATAGAATACCAACCTTTTAGCTATAGACAAACCAAACATGTAACTGGATAGAACTCTTAATGCTGATTTCAACCTTACCAAAATTATTTAGCGGAAGTAAAAAATTAAGAAGATATCGGAGGTTAAGTTAAATTTTTCGATATTTTGAAATATCAATATCTTATGAACAATATAAACGATTAAACAACTAATGATGTCAAAATAAAGATGATTAGTTTATCTTTCAGTGGATGTATATAATTTTTATTATTTTTTATACTTTAAATCAAAAATACTAAAATACCTAAAAATTTAATTTTTTCATAAAATTACCCTTTTTGAAGAAAATTGCATAATTAACGTTACAGATATTTATTTTATTTAGGAAGTACAAGTTATTACCTTATATATAAAGGTTTTTTATAAATCAAAATTTAACGAAGGTAGAGGTAAAAATCGAAATTGTATATATATTGTTTTTTAAATGACGTTTACCTAAATTTTCTTTTAAAAATAGTTATAGTAAATTTGCCCTAAAAAGTATTAAAATTATCTTTGAATTGGCATCAATACTTTTCTAATCGGTCAAGTAGTTTCCGAGATATTAAACATATAATAAATAGGAAAGCTGAAGTTTAACCTGTTATATTTTATTTGTATTTTACTTGCGCCAAATAATTTTGGTATGGTTGAAATCAGCGTAAAAAGTTCTATCGATCTGCATTTCTGGTTTTTTTGTAGCTAAACGGTCGGTATTGTAGCTACAATCAGCTGTTCGCATGGGAAACGAAATAAAAATTGCCAACATGTTGGCAATTACATTTTGGTTGTCAAATGCTGCCACATCAACGAAGAGGGCCGTTTTCACTTGGCTGTCAATTTATATGACCGTGTGTGGTGATATATGACAACAAATGCAAATGACACCAGATGACAACCCGTTTTCATTATTTTGATAACATTTGACGTCAAATATGACCTAATGAAAACCAGGCTTAATAATCTACAATGGAACTACGACCAGCCTTATCATGAGTTAAATTTCCCCCGAACCGGTTCACTTTTGGGGTCCATGGTTTTACTATGGGCGGATGACAAATTTTCGGGCTTCTTTTCTTTTTAAAAAATGTAAACAACAATTCGTGTTGAATCGAAAATCGCCTCGTCTGAATTGGGATGGCAACTTTTTCACTTTCAACTCCTCATTCAACTTTTGTTGCCTTAAAAATCGCCTCGTGCGAAAGCCCTATTAGTACGCTATTATGTTGCAGAATACCACTTCTAGAGGTCGTCGTCGGCGTTGTAAAATAGAAGATGCCCTGTGATTGGCCTAGGATTCTAAAACGCAATAACATTATCGATGTTTCGAAAAATTACATCGATAGTAGTTCGATGTATCGAATTAAAACATCGATGTTATTACCGATGTTTTTAGGAAAGCTTGCTGATTTTTTCTTATCTTATTTACATATGTACATTTATTAACATAGGAATTTTATAAAAGTACTTATTTATCATACGCTCCCTTAAAATTTTAAGGCACACACAAAATAAAATGGTTAAATATTAGTAAAAATTAGTAAACATCGATGTTTTGATGTGAAATCGGATTCATAAAAACATCGACGAACATCGATGATTGAAGCCACGACCATCGCTATTGCTCGATACATCAATGTCTTTTAACATCACTATCTTTATCTTTTTACTTGGACTTTCGAGAAATAAGTGTTATACATATTTATTATTGGGTGAGTACTTTATGGTATAACATAAGTTAAACTGTTGTAGTCAGATGTACATATTTTTCGCCATATAAGAAATAATGACATCTTATTTGTGAAAATTGTGATGTTTTTGTTCCTGGTTAATGATACATTCTCCCAGGTAGAGAATGTTTTTTCCAGCATTGACGTCTCGATTCCAGCATGTACCACATTTTTGACAAAACTGGTACCTGTGTGGCGATTTGGCCGTCAGGTTTACGTTGTAACATTTTGCGCAAAGTTTGGTTGTTCTGAATTCATTAACCATCAGAATATCTGCATGCCGTTGTTTTAGTGCTGCGATTAGTAACCGATTTGGTGGACGCCTATATCCGCGTATTGGCGAGTTCGCTGCAATCTCTGTTGAACCGATGTAGATTAACGTTTTCTCTTCTTTGTTTGGTACCAGTTGTTGCGCAATTTAGTTGCAGGCTTTTTGTCGGCAAATGTATTTCTTCAGCTTCAGCCGAGCCACCTTTCTTTGCGAGAAAATTTGTTGTTTTTGTTGTAGTATCTCAAGTTGAAATTTACAATATTCACGAAAGTTCGATGAATTCGCAGACAATTCTGATTTTGTGGTGAAATCTTTTTTATATTTCTCCAGTTTTATTTTGCGCGAATAGAAACCAGAAAGGTGTTGATAGTACGAATTTTTGATTTTCACAGGATTATTGTTCTGGATGCCTGCTAAAATGAGCCGACACCCAGGATCTAGCCCAATCTTGTCGTATTTTGTTCCGCGTATTTTTATTAAATCTCCTGTACAATCTGTTTCATTTGGTTTCAGTTTTCTCTTTTTCACTAGCTTAGTTTCGTTTTGTACTTTTATTTGCTTTTCCATGCAAAATGATATCGACACTCCATCGGTTTGAAGTGAAGAAAACGTTTTAGTGTACGTTGAAGGAATTTTAAAATATTTTTTAAATTCACTTTTATCGAAGGAAGAAAATGGTCCTTTGAATAATTTCAATCGACACAATAGTTGGTACAAAGCCAATCGATCGTATCTCACGTGATGTAAGCCGTGTTTTAGTTGTGGTATTAGTGAAAAATTTTTTATTTCATTTTTCTCATTATACCGTTGCAGGTTGAAAAACAATTCAATCGAAGACCAAAATAGTTTCACATTCTCCAATTCGAGTAGTTTATTTCCGTTCCAGAGTAAGTCTACACGCATACGATCTAGTAACGCTTCATCAGGGATATCTTTGCAATTTTTGTCCAATAGGTAGCTCAGTGTATTATATACCTTTTTTTTGTCTTCTTCAAATTTAAAATATTTTCTGAGCCGAGTATAACCGTGCATCCAAATATTGTTATGGAATATAGTCAGAAATTTATTCGCGTTTTCCACAAATAAATTCGACCGATACGAACTATCGTATAACTTGAGGTTTTTTCGTAGCATATTATACTCCCGGTCTATTGTATATTTTGGTTTTTTCTTTACCATTAGATGGTAATAACAGTCCAGAAAATGTATGGGTTCAAAGTTTTGTTGTTCCCAACGTTTCATCAAGGTAAAGTGAATGTATCTTGATACCTCGACGAATAGACACGACATCTCCTCCACATCCTTTTGTATTTGATCATATACGGCGTCATTTTTGCACGACGATCGTAAAGCTTTTTCACCACGGAAACTGTTTTATTAGTTTCTGATTCTTTGCTGCTTCACGCGTTTTCACGCGAGTAAAATCTGCAGAGAACCAAGAATAAAAAATTGTAAGTTAATTTATTAGCAATGACTTTATGGTATAAGTTATTATTACGTGTTATAAGTTTTTAAGTTTTTTATTCTTACAGATTAACTCGCAGTTACAGTGGCAGCATATTGTAAGCCGTTCAGCAGCGAAATTAGAATTTAAGGATATTTGTAGGTAAGAAAAATTTACAGTACAACTCATCTGCATAGTAGTTAGTATAGTAGAACTCATCTAAAACTTATGTATGTACTGCCAACCAGTCACCTTTTAATCTAATTAATTAAACTAAAATTTTTTATTCTTACAGATCAACTCGCGTACAGTGGCAGCATATTGTAAGCCGTTCAGCAGCGAAATTAGAATTTAAGGATTTAGGTAAGCATACTAGTTAGTATAGTAGAACTCATCTGAAATTTATGTATGTACTGCCAAGCAGTCACCTTTTAATCTAATAAATTAAACTAAAATTTTTTATTCTTACAGATTAACTCGCAGTTACAGTGGCAGCATATTGTAAGCCGTTCAGCAGCGAATTTAGAATTTAAGGATATTTGAGGTAAGAAAAGTTTACAGTACAACTCATCTGCATAGTAGTTAGTATAGTAGAACTCATCTAAAACTTATGTATGTACTGCTAGCCTGTCACCTTTTAATCTAATAAATTAAACTAAATTTTTGTATTCTTAATTCCTTAATCTACAACACGTAACACCTAACGTTCAACACGAAACGAAACACGAGGTGTTTTACAAGGGTTGCCACCCGTTTTAAAATTAGATTCAATTAATTGAAATGAGTCACTCCAATATGGGTATCAAGCCAAATGTTTTTGAAAAGGGTTTTAGTTCTGAACTACATTTAGGAGGGTTGCCAACTGTTTGAAAAATCAAATGCTGCTTGAGTTAAGGGCATTCGCTAATTCTAATATGTATCAAAATATCGGTGTCAGACGAAAAGGGTTTAATGAGGTTTTAGTTGGAAAATATTTTGAATAGGTTTGTCACCTGTTTTAAAAGTCGAATTTAAATTAATTATACTTAAGCTAGAGTGTCAAGCGAAAGAGTTTTAGAAATGTTCAGCTTAAACACGTAGAATTATCTGAGGGATTTGAAGAGGGTTGCCACCTGTTTTAAAACTTAATTCGAATACAATTATATCATAAGTTAATTAAGTTAATACAATATAGGTATTAATCGAAAGAGTCGAAACGGCTTTATTTCTAAGCGACATATGTATAACAGGGCTTCCACATATTTGAAAATTCAAATTCAACTTGAATTATAGGAATTAGGTATTTTGAATACATATGTATATATTACAACTATTATATAAAAGTTAAATTCAAACTATTCAATAATTGTATCAATTATTACAATATGGATATCAATCGAAATGGTTTTGAAAGAGCGTCATTTGGTATCACAAGAAAGAAGTTTAAAAAAGTTTTAGTTTGAAAATGTTTTGAGGATGGTTAAAAGAATTTAAATTCTCCTGTTTTTGGCATAGTTTAAGTATGTTGAGTTTTATTTAAATAAATTACACCTAATGTACCACGCACAAATTTCATACACTCAGCGAAGCGGGTGAGGGTGATCTAGTTTATATATATATATATTGGACCAAAAATAAAGTAAAAAAATAAAGGAAAACTGAAAGATATTTTTCTCAGAACAAAATTTGTGTTTGAAGAGCAGATGTAAAACCTACTTGAGAAAATGGCCCTAAGTCAAGTAATTAGAAAACTTCGTTTACAATTTTTGCAACACCACTAAAACATATTTGTACATTGGCGGTATGTGTACAGTGTCCATTCGTACCGATTTTGGCGGGACAGTGCCGATTTTGAGAAAATTGTCCCGCTGAATATTTTATAAAATCAAGTTTTTTTCTCTTAGTTTTATTTTAAATTAAACTGTATTAAAAATATTATATCCTTTTTATTCTAAAATCTAAATTGTATGTTCGGATTCGATGCATTACATATGTCCCGATTTTTGTCCGTAAGTGTAGTAGAACTCAACTGAAATTTATGTATGTAACTGCCAGCTTGTAACCGTCATTGTTAATAAATTAACTTACAATTTTTTATTCTTGGTTCTCTGCAGATTTTACTCGCGTGAAAACGCGTGAAGCAGCAGAAATTGAGAAGTTGGATCATGAGTCGCAAAAGGCCGCATGGCGACAAAGAATAAGAAACTAATAAAACAGTTTCCGTGGTGAAAAAAGCTTTACGATCGTCGTGCAAAAATGACGCCGTATATGATCAAATACAAAAGGATGTGGAGGAGATGTCGTGTCTATTCGTCGAGGTATCAAGATACATTCACTTTACCTTGATGAAACATTGGGAACAACAAAACTTTGAACCCATACATTTTCTGGACTGTTATTACCATCTAATGGTAAAGAAAAAACCAAAATATACAATAGACCAGGAGTATAATATGCTACGAAAAAACCTCAAGTTATACGATAGTTCGTATCGGTCGAATTTATTTGTGGAAAACGCGAATAAATTTCTGACTATATTCCATAACAATATTTGGATGCACGGTTATACTCGGCTCAGAAAATATTTTGAAGAAGACAAAAAAAAGGTATATAATACACTGAGCTACCTATTCGACAAATATTGCAAAGATATCCCTGATGAAGCGTTACTAGATCGTATGCGTGTAGACTTACTCTGGAACGGAAATAAACTACACGAATTGGAGAATGTGAAACTATTTTGGTCTTCGATTGAATTGTTTTTCAACCTGCAACGGTATAATGAGAAAAATGAAATAAAAATTTTTTCACTAATACCACAACTAAAACACGGCTTACATCACGTGAGATACGATCGATTGGCTTTGTACCAACTATTGTGTCGATTGAAATTATTCAAAGGACCATTTTCTTCCTTCGATAAAAGTGAATTTAAAAAATATTTTAAAATTCCTTCAACGTGCACTAAAACGTTTTCTTCACTTCAAACCGATGGAGTGTCCATATCATTTTGCATGGAAAAGCAAATAAAAGTACAAAACGAAACTAAGCTAGTGAAAAAGAGAAAACTGAAACCAAATGAAACAGATTGTACAGGAGATTTAATAAAAATACGCGGAACAAAATACGACAACAAGATTGGGCTAGATCCTGGGTGTCGGCTCATTTTAGCAGGCATCCAGAACAATAATCCTGTGAAAATCAAAAATTCGTACTATCAACACCTTTCTGGTTTCTATTCGCGCAAAATAAAACTGGAGAAATATAAAAAAGATTTCACCACAAAATCAGAATTGTCTGCGAATTCATCGAACTTTCGTGAATATTGTAAATTTCAACTTGAGATACTACAACAAAAACAACAAATTTTCTCGCAAAGAAAGGTGGCTCGGCTGAAGCTGAAGAAATACATTTGCCGACAAAAAGCCTGCAACTAAATTGCGCAACAACTGGTACCAAACAAAGAAGAGAAAACGTTAATCTGCATCGGTTCAACAGAGATTGCAGCGAACTCGCCAATACGCGGATATAGGCGTACACCAAATCGGTTACTAATCGCAGCACTCAAACAACGGCATGCAGATATTCTGATGGTTAATGAATTCAGAACAACCAAACTTTGCGCAAAATGTTACAACGTAAACCTGACGGCCAAATCGCCACACAGGTGCCAGTTTTGTCAAAAATGTGGTACATGCTGGAATCGAGACGTCAATGCTGGAAAAAACATTCTCTACCTGGGAGAATGTATCATTAACCAGGAACAAAAACATCACAATTTTCACAAATAAGATGTCATTATTTCTTATATGGCGAAAAATATGTACATCTGACTACAACAGTTTAACTTAGGTCGGTGTTATACAGACAAACTTTTGTTTGCCAAATTAAATGGCGGCTGCTTAGTTTGCTCGGAGGTGGTTATGTCGAGTTTGGCACAGGGTTGCACATTCATTATGGTTTTCATGGCTATTGCCAACACGAAATGAGAATTTCAGAAGTACATAACGCGCACAATTTAAAATTTTTGTATATGACAACACCGAATTTGCTGCAGTTTGACCAAACAAAATTAGTTTGCTGTGAGAGTCGCCAAACTCGCTCTCTCCGAGTTTGCTACAACAACAATTGCACGCAGTTTGCCAAACAAAATTTCTGCATAACACCAACCTTATGTTAGACTAGCGTAAAAAACTTTTATAACTAAGAGAAAGAAACGTGATATATTTAAGAGTACACTCGAAGAGAACACATTTCTTCTACACGAAATGCCTGTCCCCAACCAGCGCTAATGCTCGTAAATATGCCTGGATTTGTGTACATGTGTACGTAAATATTATGCAGCTTATCTTCAATCACCTTCCAAACAGAAGACGCAAACGCTGAGCGAGAAAAATAAAATAAAATCAAAATAACAGCAAGAGCGTGATCAACAAAAATTTCAGTCTAGCATTTGAAGACGATGCCTGTCCCCAACCAGCGCTAATGCTCGTAAATATGCCTGGATTTGTGTACATGTGTACGTAAATATTATGCAGCTTATCTTCAATCACCTTCCAAACAGAAGACGCAAACGCTGAGCGAGAAAAATAAAATAAAATCAAAATAACAGCAAGAGCGTGATCAACAAAAATTTCAGTCTAGCATTTGAAGACGATGCCTGTCCCCAACCAGCGCTAATGCTCGTAAATATGCCTGGATTTGTGTACATGTGTACGTAAATATTATGCAGCTTATCTTCAATCACCTTCCAAACAGAAGACGCAAACGCTGAGCGAGAAAAATAAAATAAAATCAAAATAACAGCAAGAGCGTGATCAACAAAAATTTCAGTCTAGCATTTGAAGACGATGCCCACTGCACCCATGTATCCCGATACCGACGGTCTGGATAAGTATAGAGGTGAACGCCTACACAGTCATCTATATCGAAGCCCCGAAGTTTTAAAAGGTAACCTCAGACTTAATTCTTTTCCAGCAACATAACGTGTATATGCCTGCTCTTATCCACCCAAGGTCACACCGTTCTGGTAGTTGGTGGAGGGCCAAGTGGTGTTGATATCGCCCACCATATCTACAAACACGTTGAGCACATATTTCTCAGTCATCACCTGGAGGCCGCACCACACACCGATTTTATGTTGAACGTCACGCAGAAGCAGATATTCAGCGTTTCACCGAAAATGGCGCTATTTTCAAAGACGGCAGCGCAGCTTCTTTCTCTTATGTGATTTTTTGCACAGGATATAAATACACCTTCCCCTTCTTGAGTGTGGACTGTGGCCTAAACGTTGATGTCAATTGGGTGCATCCGCTCTACAAACACTGTCTAAACATTAATAAGCCAACGATGGCCGTCATTGGTCTACCACATCAAATCTGTCCAGCTCAACTTTTCGATTTACAAGTGCGTTTTGCGCTTGCTTTCTTTACGGGGCGCAAGCAATTGCCTAGTCGCGCTGAGATGCTGGCTGAAACGGAGGCGGATATGGAGGAGCGTTGGACGAGTGGAGTATCGAAACGGGTAGCACACAAAATGGGACCGAAACAGGTTAGTAAAACAAATGTATGTATGCATTAATATCGGAGGGGGATATTACTTCAAACTACCCAACGACCAAGAAAACATATCAAAAAATACATATGGGCAAATCTAAAAAACAGGTAACTACACTTTCAAAACAAAAAGTTTTAATTATTTTGTTTCTGTGCACACCTATGTTTAATATATGATTCTACTCGTAATCTCATAATAAATTAATAAATATAAGTGTAATTCATTTTTGTGCAATTGTAAATTTTGAGCAAAGATTTTGAAAGTTGAACTCGATTAATTGGGACGTTCGACATTCAATGCCATCCCCCGTTTTAACAGATTGACTCCGGTTTTCGAGATAATGGTACTTGAAAATTTGATTCAATTTTAACCCAATTTCGATGATTTTAAGAGATAGTGAAGGTAATATTAAAATACAATCGTGTGCAAAATTGTATTAAAATGTCTTTAAAACTGAGGGAGTTTTTTTTTTATAATAGTTAAAATTTCAAGTCCAGCTATCTCGAAAAGTGGCGCCAATCGGGTAAAACTGGGGAAGCCATTGAATTTAGAAGGCTCCAATTAAGTAAGAGCAACTATCAGAACCTTTGTCGAAAAAAGTTGATTTGATACCACGCTTGTAATATTCTGACTACAAGAAAGATCATCATTAAAAGTAGTAAATCAGGGTTTTTACACTCTTCTAGAAAAAAAAATGTTTGAAGTTACAAAAAGATTTAGATAGTTTCGACGTATTTTCCAAATGTGCCTTCAATTAAGCTATTTTTGGAATAAAAATTACGGCCAAGATCGCAGAATATTTTATCTTTAAAAGTTGGTTTATTCTGAAAGCACACCTCTTGCTAAGTTATCAAATTATTCGTAATACTTAAAAAGCTTTTAAAATGAAATGCTTCAAAAACTATAAGCGATAAACCGAAAATTTTGAAAATTGTGAAAAGTAGAGTTAAACACTTTTCGTTACTTGCCATTTAATTATTTTTTAAAGCACACATTAGTTACCAACTACATATGAAGTATACACATAAGTACTAATTGCAAAAAAAAAAAATCAAACCTGTATATGGTGCGTTTCAAAGTTTCATGCGTCCCTGCAAAAATCGCGACTACTCCATGCATGCGTGTAAAGAGTACTCCCTAAGGACCAAGGAGTACTCCAAAATTAACCACAATTCATATAAAAAATATGGTCCAATTAACATTGCGATGTCCTAGGGCAGGACCATATACTCCATCCCTGCATTACATCAGAGTAGCACAAAACTACTCCAACATATTAACAATGGCATTGTTGTTATATTTTTTCGTTTGTACACGCTTTTGTTCTTCACTTCTCAAATGCTTTTTCGAAATTAATAAAAACCAAGACAAAAATTAAAAATTACATGTTGCCTCTGACGGCATTCGAACCCGAAAATGCTGGGAGCCTAGAACTAACAGCGAGCATCTCTACACGTTCAGCTACAGCCAGACATGCAAATGTGCTTTCAAATGCTCAACTTCAATCACATTTCGTTAAAACACGAGCAGTGATCGGATAACAAACAATAAGCTGGCACAGAGACACGAGTTGGTCCGCTACAGCATGACAGAGGAACACTTTTGTAAGTACTCCAATATACCACAAATAGACTACATGGTCCAACGATTTTTGCAGGGGTTATATGGAAGAAAATGCGCAACACCCTCCACAAAAAAAAATTTAAAAAATCAACGGTAATTTGTAGTGACTTGAAACTTACACTTTATCACAGTAAAGGGCCATTCATATACAACTTTCCTCGCTTTGCTTGTCAGTTCAAACTTTGACGACAAATCGTGAAACGCTGAAGGTATGCTACAATAAACGCTTTGACTGCTTTTGCGTTCTCCTTTTCCTCCATATTTTTTATCTGTAAAATAGATAGCAATATAATAATATGCATTAATAAAAGCAATAAAAATTCCTATTTGCCCTATTTTTGTCATTAAATGCAAATGCAAGCGCACGAGAAAAGATACATGTAGACAGCTGATTGTCAAAGCGGGCAAAAGTTGAGAGTTGCCCAAGATTTTGCTTCGTTTTGCTTTGCTTTGCTTCAAACGTTTTTTTATGTGAGCATACTCATGCATATGCCTACATCGATCTTATATGTCAAAGCAAAGAACTATCAAGCAAAGCGAAGAAAGGTGTATGTGAATCAGCCTTACACGGAGCCGGATATGGAAATATATATTATGAATAGCAAATATACATAGTGTAGTCATAAAAAGTTGAAGATAATAGAATTTTGAAATAACAGCAACTAATTTCTCTTTGATATATTTTTTGCCTTAATAAAGCATACTTACTATCTTTCAGTTTGATTACTATGAAGACTTAGCTGTCACAGCGGGTATTACCAAAGTGAAGCCGGTGGTATGTAAAATGATGAAAGCCTGCTCTAGAAGGTACATTTTCGGACTGGATACATATCGGCAAAGTCGCTTCAAAGTGGTTGATGATGAGAATTTCGTACGAATTGCATAGACCATGCTGGCAGTTGGGAAATTGTACAGAGCAGCAGCAAAAATGTATTTTATAGAATGTTACAACGTAAACCTGACGGCCAAATCGCCACACAGGTACCAGTTTTGTCCAAACTGCCGTACTTGCTGGAATCGAGACGTCAATGCGGGGAAAAACATTCTCTACCTGGGAGAATGTATCATCGATCAACACGAAAAACACAACAATTTTAGCAAATAAGATGTCATTATTTCTTATATGGCGAAAAATATGTACATCTGACTGGCAACAGTTTAACTTATGTTATAGCAAAAGTATTATAAAACATATTTATGTACGTGATTAAAGGCGTGCTTATTTTGAAAAGAGATCATGCTATTTTATTTATCAACAACAAGGTGGTGTTACTAGAACAGCTGGTTTGATGTTTTTGTCTCTACACTAGTACAGCAGAATGTCATCCAAGACGAAATGGCGCAACTTTATGCTGTCAACATAACGAAATGGCGAAAATTATCCCCTATTCTTTCGTTTTGACATCCTGATGTAGCAAAAAGCAATAATAGAATACACGGGATTTTTACTTATATGCAATTGCTACCTACCACCTTTTATGGATGCGCCCGGCCCTAACCGCAACAAAACGTAAGCGACATTTTTTTTTTAATTTTCTATGAGCATTTCTGTTTCAAAAAAATATTTCAAAAAATGTCGCTTACTTTTTTCGCGTTTGGTTCTCGAAATTCCAGGTACAAATATCGTTAGACTTAGTATGCCAATGATAAAAGTCTTCGCATAACAATTGCATTAACTAAAACTTTGAGTCCGAAAATAAGCTTTACTTCGTTGTGGTAACGTACTACAAATTTTTATTCCTATAATCCCTTCGAAATGAAGAAGTATGGAATACGTGTTAAAATCTGTCGTTAATGTTTTTATTTACGACATAATTCAGCGAACGACTGTCGATGCGAACGACTTACGACAACCAGAATAGGGGTGATTATAGAAGATTTTAAAATTTTTTAGAAATTTACATGATTTTTTTTAATTCTGCCATAAATTTGAAACTTTGATATACATACCCTTGTGATCAGCTGATTAAGTCAAGTGAAATTTTGACTAGTTTCGGCTATTTTTCTTTTATTTAATGCTTATATTTCATTATAAAAGTCTAGCACTTTACATAACCAGCACCATGCACATAAATCAACATTTCAAACGTCGTAGAAAAATTATGAAAATTCAACAAACTTTAACATATGCAACCGAAAATTTTAAACTTTTTATTCAGAATTTTTAGAAAAATGTTGGGTATGCAGTTTTGTAGCTCATTAAGTTTTAGTAGGTTAAATTGCAAATTTCAAGACGCTAAAAAATCGCGTTGATATTTAATATTTTTTTTTTTGTTTAGGCTGACGGTGTTGTGCATTTTCTTCCATATAAAATATGGTCAACAATTTCGTTTGTTGTAAAAAAAAAATTCTAAATAAAAGGTTTAAAAGTTTTGGGCGCAAATGTTAGTTTGTTGAATTTTCATAATTTTTTACGAAGTTTGAAATGTGGATTTATGTAGCGCTGGTTGGGTAAAGTGCTAAACTTTTATAAAAAAATATAAATATTAAATAAACAAAAGAAAAATAGTCAAAACTAGTTAAAATGTCACTTGACTTAATCAGATGACCGCAAGTGATATGGTTTGTTGTGGTAAGAACTATATTTGTATAAAAAATTAACGAAAAAAACAAAAACATTTTAAATATTGTAAAAAAATAACTGTACTTACTTTTGTGCGTTACTGGCGCGCGCGAGTAAATCTGGGCTCGAATCGTCACATACGATATCGTATTACTTGTCACGTAATAATACATTTTATATATAACGTATAACGTAATCTTCCTTCTTATGGTTTTCGATCTGTGAACAGATGTTACGATTCGAGCCCAGGACTATCGTTTTTTAATTAGGATGTGCTCGAGCTACGTAATAATTACCAAAATATTGATTTTTTGATGCTCTTGGAAAAACGCCAACAATGAAACCCAAAAGCTAGCTACACTGCAGGGAAAAAGTATTGGCGCCGCTGCTTTTTTACAATATATGCAACAATTTTTATTGTAATATTTTTCCGACAATTTTTTTAAATGATATGGTTCATTCCACAACAAAAAAACATTTAAATATAGTTTTACCTCCCTATGAACGTCGTTGATGGCTCGTCAGCACGTTGTTGTTGTTGTAGCGGCTACAACAACCCCGCCCAGGACGGTTGGTATCTCAGTCGTTGTCGTCAAGTTCCACTAACGGCAACCCTAGGAAGCGTGCAGCTTCTGTGGGGTTTGTCCACAGGGACGAGGCCGTTAGGGTTGTCGGATTTTCCGGGCATGCGAAGAGATGTTTCGAGTCATGTGGGGTCTCTCCGCATGCCGGACACTCATTCGGCACATCCTCATTCAACCT
>NW_016158163.1:14944-73331 GCF_001687245.7 Rhagoletis zephyria
GCGCAGAGAAGGAGAGCAGGCTGTCGAATGTTACTCCGAGTATTTTGGGGTTATTCACCGTCGGAATTGGTGTGTCATCGACGTGAATCCCCAGCGGTAGCCTGACCTCCTTCGTCCAGGTTGTGAACAGGGTCGCGGAGGATTTCGTAGGGGAGAGGGCTAGACACTTTGCAGTGAAGAAGCGAAAAAGTTCGGAGAGATACCCGTTTACTTTCGAACACAGGTCATCAATTCCATTCCCAGTCGCCATGATCGTCAGTACGTCGTCGGGTCCAGTGGTTGGTCTATGTATGCATGTCTGGACCGCGTCCTTGTATATGAATAGGTGCCCCCTGACGTTCCTGGGAAATCTATATCATTGTGGCTGCCTACAGTGAAAACTCATTTTTTTGTTGGAAATTAGAAATTACACTTTATTCATTCTCTCAAGTTGTTTGTTTGTTGGTTGATTTGTTTATGTTTATCGATCGTTATACAAGTACAATACAAATAGTTATTTTCCCTCTAACATAATAAAAAAAAATCGCCGTTCTGCTACTACCGCTACTGCTTCAACTTCTTTTCTAGCTCTGCTGCGACTGCCATTGTTTTCTAGTCTTCTAATTCGCAGATCTCCAACAAAGCAACACAACAAGCCAAAAAGAAAAACGCGCCAACAATAATAACTTAAACTAATAACTAATAACAAAATTTAATGACAATATTTCTAGACGAATACTTGTATGCGTAAGCGTGTATGCATGTAGTTTGTGCAACAGATGTTTTGTTGTTACAATACAAATGCAACTTGTTATTGTTTATACAAATATTAGTACGCTAATTCTTGTTGTTGTTTGAGAAGTCCTTCAGTGCTGCAGTAGCCGCCAGCCGAATAAGCTCCTATGCCAAATATCACGCAGCTACACATCAGTTGCACACGCTTGCCAATCTTAGTTGTGTCTGGCATAGATCAAGCATTGCATGCGCATGCGCTTTACATATCCACCACCGCTGTACAGGCAATGGATCATTCACAGGTTGCACACCTCCGCGCTCTCAGCATCACAAACGCATCGGTATGCAAGGGGAATGCCACTGGCAATGTTGTGGTTGGCGAGTGTTTATGTTAGATGCGCAGCTACCACTGCTGTGTGCTTTGTCGATTTTGACATAATAACTCGCATTTATTATTTAGGAATCAAATTGTTTAGTACTGTAAACGAAATTTCTAATTTTTGCGTTGGGGATTTTGCTCTTTTTTTGGTACATTTTTTGTAATTTGTTTATGTTTTTGTTACTTCCTCAATTAATTTTTTCTACATCTTCGACTTTCAACGCTCTAGCGTCTACTTTTCGACTTCGACTACTGCTTACTTAACATTTTATCTTCTTCAGCGAAATTTCACTAAATACGACATATGGTTGTTGTTAGTTTTATATGTGATAATCATATTTTACATAATATTTACTTTTTAAATTTTATATATATATAATTATTTGCATTTCTATACATAACAGAGGAAATATGTGGATGACATTGTAAAGTGAATTGCACAAAGTATTATTTTTCTTCTTTTTGAATGAAATACATCATTTCTTTCTTTGTGCAATCGGCGTCGTCGTGATGTGTACGAAGTGTTTTAGAGGTGTATATGCTTTTATGTTTTTATTTGTTTTCAATGCGCACATATACCTCGTTTTTGTTTTTTATCGTACCAACTTCAATTGTCTGAATTTAGTGTTTTATTCAAACGCTACGCTTTTGCGCCTCCATTTCGTTTAAACATGTATAGTATGTATAATTATTATTAATTATATATATATATATATATATATATATCTTTATATTATGTGTGTATGTATATTAAGTATTTATAGATATAATTACACATTTATAAATACCATTAGTTTAGTTTTGTTTTCGCTTCAAAATGTCAAATGTTTCATAATCAACTTCCTTTTAAGCTTATCACAAAAAAAAAAGAAGTATATTATTATTAATAATAGTTCTTACAAATTGAACAATAATTAAAAATAAAAACATATATAGGGACTTAGTTACAGTGTGTGTGTGTTTATGTGTTGGCATGAGTTTAGATGGTTTTGGGCATATCGATGTTGATTCATTCATTCCTTTGTGTGTGCTCCCTTTCCGAGATGTATTCTTTTAGTTGTAAAAGTTCGTCTTTTGTTTATTTTTATAGTTCTTAATTGCTGCAATTTTGACGAGCCGTTGTTCGTTCTCAACATGTGATCTTTCCTTCAATCAATGCAACAAGAAGCTTTCAAAGCGAGCCGCAAAGCCGATATGTCGAGCGCAGAGAGCTATGACAAGAAATATTATATCGCCTAAAAGTAGGCTTGAAGTAGTGTTTACGCATCTTGTGTGCGCATAGATTTTGATAAACGTCTCCTCGATGTATGTGTGTGTGTGTGTGTTCACATGCGATATGCGCAAGCGCCGAGTTAGGAAGTTGGTCAAAGAGAAATCTTCGAAATTCGAAAACATAGCTTGCGTTCAACAATGAAATAATCAAAAATTGGGGCTCGGTGCGCTTTTCTGTCATGATCAAACTCTACTGACTCCAGTATCCATATCCCGTTCGCCTTCAATTATTTAATTCGTGCTCTCATCACTTTGTTGCTGGTGGTTGTTTTTATTACATTGAATGAGTTGTCTTTGTAGTTGCTTTGTTGGTGGTTTCTCACTAAATATTTAATATTTTTTAAGTTTATACTGTTTCTTTGCTTGCTTTATTTAAATTTAATTACTTTAAATTTTAAATTTAAATTTACATGTACATTTTATTTAACAAGTTTGTTTGTTGGTTGATTCATTTCCCATTTTTCATTTAAACTTTACGGCTTTTGGTTGAAGTGGTTTTCTTTTCTACTTTAAATACGCAAGTTTTTCATTAAACAACAACAATAAACGTTGTTGAAAATATTTATAGTTATAATAGTTTATAGTTATAATTACAAAGAAAACAAAAGGAAATTTCAGAAAAAAACATAAACAAAACAGAAACTCGTTGCAAATATAAACGCAAAAACGCGACAAATAATTTTTCAGAGTAGAAAACACTTAAAAAAGCACAGCAACTTAGAAAAAATTGGCAGCGATCTATAACGCTTTGACGTAAACTAGTCTCGTTGTTATTGCTAACGATTTAAGTGTTGAAATATTTATAACATTTACGTAGTTACTATGTTTTCCATTTCTTCGCGGCGAAAAAAATAGACCCAATCTTTCATTTTAGTTTAACACTTGGTTACTTTATGTATATACAAATATAAATTGTTGAATTTTTGCTGTTATGGATAATGGTATTAGTTCCCCGAAAATAAATAAAAATCAAAAAGTAACGTAACATAAATAGAATAAAGTCGGGTATTGTATAGACAAACATATAGACGCAACAGTTTTTGTGTTCGACCGACGCATGTCCTGCTGAATTATGTTGAATGTTGCACATTATGTAAATTGTATATAACTTCTGCAACTATTCGCTTCATCCTTTATTCGATGAAGTTATGAATATTTCAATACTAAACCAGCCACGTGTATTATTTAAATTTCTTTGGCTCTTTTGCAACCAATACTTGTGGCTCTGGGAGATCTGCTGCTATTATTGCATTCATATTTGTTTGGCAGCTGCCTTTACTATTATTTCTGATGGTGGTCCTTCTCGTTTTCCTTTACTTGTTTGTTGCTGCGTTCATACAATTACAAATTTCTATGATGAGTTTTGTTTCTTGCATTTTAATGATTGTTTGGTTGGTTGGTTGATTTTTTGCATTTTGTTGTTTTATTTGATGTGGATGTTGGATTGGTTTTGGTTGTAATTTTTGTATTAATTTATTTTGTGTACAAGTAAATGGCAACAATAAGACCGTACAGACCCAATACTTCAGCGAAAATGAGAATCAAAATCATACCGACGAAGAGACGCGGTTGCTGTGCTGTACCTCTTACACCAGCATCACCAACTATACCGATCGCAAAACCTGCCGCTAAACCAGAGAAACCTACCGACAAACCGGCACCCAAATGGATGAAGCCCCTGTAAATTAAAAAAAAAGCCAGAATGAGCATATTGAATATGTGAAATGTAGTAGACCCAAGCTAGATCACACAATAACTTACTTGTACAGTGAGTACTCTGAGGGCTCCCCCAAAGCACCAGCAATAAGGACGGCTACGACCAAACCGTAAATGGCAATAATACCAGCCATGACAACGGGAATGATGGATTTCATGATCAATTCAGGTCGCATCACTGACATGGCAGCAATACCTGTTCCTGATTTGGCGGTACCATAGGCCGCTCCCAGAGCTGGAAAAAGTTTAAAACAAGAAGGTGAAGAAAATCTACATATTACAAGTATAATATATGTATGTATATGCAATTATTAGACAGATTGTTAGGCGACTCTTACAACGCAGAGACAGTAATAAATCGAGAAGCAAGTAATAGCTCCAATAAGCGAATAATCAGTATTTCGCTATGGTAGACGCCAACTTATGGAAGCTGTTTTCAGGTTAAGTTATTATTATATAATACAAAAAAATCTAATTTACTTCAAGTGTAGAAATTGTTTTCAATTTTGCATACCTTTAAAGTGTCCATTGGTAATTGTACAAATGATTTTATGAGTGACTGCGCAGCGACGAAATTCTTAAAAATACTTCTTCACACTGATTTCACACAATATTCACTCATACAAAGCAATACAACTTCAAAAAAATAAAATCTTATCCTATTCAAGGAAGTTAAAACATCTATCTATAATTATAATACGCAAAGGGATTTATTGTCCAGGACAAAATATCTTCACCGTTAGCTCGATTTTCAAAACGGGATGTCAAATTTAAGCGCTTGGTCTTTAGTTGTGCAAACTGGTTTTATTTTTTCGAAAAGAATTGCCACCTGCTGAATAATTAAGTTCAAATTATTTAATAATCAATACCATCAGATCCGTACCGTTTGTTCGATTTTCAAAAGTGAGGTATCCTTAGAGCAGTGCTCGCCAAAGTGGTGGTCCGCGGACCGGTGCCGGTGCGTAAGCCATAAGTCGCCGGTCCGCAAAGGGCGTCGCGAAATGGACAACGATTTTTTGATGTTTTATATTACTGTTTAATGAGGCTATATACAACTTGTATAATAAAAACAACTTAAATTTGTTAAACATTCATAAAAAATCGCTAATATCTGCTATCATTAAATGGTAATAGGTCATATATAGACACCCGGCTAATAAAGAAATTCATTTAAACAAATTTTAATACATATGTGAGATGATCGTAAACGAAAAATAATCAATAAAAAAAGGTACCGGTCCCCGACGTAATAGAAAAACTGCAGCCGGTCCGTCACACTCAAAAGTTTGACGAGCACTGCCTTAGAGGACTCGGGCTGTAGATGTGCAACGGGTTTATCTTTTTCGAAAAGAGTTTGCCGCCTTTTCAAAAAAATTAAGAACAAATTATTTAAAAAATTAAACCAATTATTACAAAATGGGTATCAATCGAAATGGTTTTGAAAAGCTTTGTTGCATAACTTGACTGTAGGAGGGTTGCACCTTTTTTTAAAATTAAATCCAATTTGAATGTTTTTGTGTGATCTTGTATTTTTGGTTCGTGACAATATTTTTGAGGTGTTTAGAAAGCTGCATGAATTACTAAAATATTGGTATCAATCGAAATAGGTTTGACAAGGCTTTATTTCCGAACCATATTAAGAAAAAAAAATCTATTCAACTTAATTCAGCAGTTAATTAAAATATGTATCACAGTGTCAGACAAAAGTTATTAAAGTAGGTGTTAGCTTTAAACTACTTTTGAAGAGGGTTGCCACCTTTTCAAAGAGTCTAATTTAATTAACTTAGTTTGGTCATTTAAAATGTTTTAAGAGGGTTGCCGCGTTTTTAAAAAGCGGTNCTTTTGAAGAGGGTTGCCACCTTTTCAAAGAGTCTAATTTAATTAACTTACACGCAAACTAATTGAAATATGAAAATATGGGTGTCACGCGAAAGAGTGTTAGGAAATCTTTAGTTTGGTCATTTAAAATGTTTTAAGAGGGTTGCCGCGTTTTTAAAAAGCGGCATTCAAATTATTTAATAAGTTTACTATGTTTAACCGGAGATTAGTGTTAACCAGAAATTGAGCAACCGACCCTAAGTATGTAAATTTATTATACGAGAAGGAATTAAACGGCTTTAAAATAAAATATGGCACTGGGCTCGCTTATATGTAACTCTGACAAACATTTGGAATAGTTTTTAGGTTTTTGAATAAAAATGTTGGGTGTTTTAACGCCATGCCATGGTTGCCTTTCTCCTATTACTTTACACATATTTCATAGGGCATAATGGTCACATGACAAGTATAAAATTATAATCAAAGGTTTGTGCAATCAATAACAGATACCTAAAAAACAGAACGATAAAGAAAAAAGTGTAAAATAAACTTGACGCAAAAGGTAAATGCAATTACTTCATGCATACATATGCACGTACAAAAGAAATAAGGAATGCAGATAAGATTGACTCAATTTCAACAAAGCGATAGCCAGAAATGAATCTAAAAACGGCGAAAAGCCGTTGAAGAATAAGAAATTGAATTTCAAATTGTTTAGCTGTTTTGATAATGAGCACTTGAATGAACAGAAAGCGAGTAGAATACAAAAGAAGACGATATAAAAGTCCTAACAGTTGATAAGATCGTCATGATTTTGATAAGATTAAGCTTCTAGAAAATTACATAAGACAGAAAAAATTAATGCTATGTTAAAACAGACTCGTGCAACGGTTGAAAACGAATTCGTTAGGGTAATTTTTCTGCAATACTCTGTTGCTTAACGTGCATACTAATGAGTTCAAAAATAAGAATTAAGAATTCGCGGTCGCATTTATCGTATATATGTACATATGTACATACATTTGTATGTGAATTCGAACTTATATAAAACGAGAAATAACCGGTTATAGGCAAAAGCAAAAATGTAAAAAAACACGACAAATTAATTAAGGTTGCAACGAGCCAAGTGTTGAGCGAGCTTCAGTAAAAAGTTCAAGCTTGAAACATAACAGGCATCCGAACAGAAATGCGCGCAAAATGGAGTTGGAATATTATTTACAAAGATACACATGCACACATACACGTATATGTATATATGAATTCAGCAAACTGCTAATATCGATACTAAAAATTTAGCGATGCTTGAAGGACACCCCCGAGGGGAACTCGACTTCTAGCAAAAACATATTGACAACTGTCAGAAATGCCAATTTATTTGCTTATTTTCCACGAAAATATCTATCGCCGCTCTTTCATGCTATCACTTAAAAGCTGAACGATCGTCATTATTAAGGAGTACTGTACATAGTACGCCACAAGCAGGGTGAAGTTGGGAGTAATAGCGATGACAGTTGGATAGATATGAGATACATGTACATAGGTACATACATACATAGGTTTGTAGCGGCAGTCATGTGATTTCGTGCTAATTAATAACACAAGCCACAATATTATAATAGCAATTACGTGCATAATTTTTTCTAGCTGTCAAAAAGCTGGCGGAAAAGCACCGAAGCTTATTATAAGCAATTGAAGGGGAGATTAAAAGCAAAAATCGATTGTTCAAGCGTAAAGCTGCCTTGGCATACAAAACATGAAACTGAAAGTTTTATAGCGCACTTTATGAAAATTTAATAAATAATTTTGGAATATATTTGTTTACCAGTTTGAGCGAGTGCAAAGAAAATAAATGCAACCAGACCAGCTAGACGGCAGCCTCTTATATTTAATAAATACAAATGTGTAGCGAAAATGCCACATCTAGAATTAGTTGAATTGATCATCGTACACAATCACGTAACAGAACGGAGAATATCGAAACAATTCAAATATAGAGTCTAATTCTGAGTAGAAGTACAGCTCAGCAAAGACAGCCAACAATAATCAAGTTAATTGAATTATGGCTCGAGTCTTCATAAGCGCAATTGTGTGCTTATTTCTCAACTCTCGTACAAGCGCTGTCAGACGCGGCAATATTTGCAACTTTTCCACGCAATTCGCTGTTATATTGAGAAAGAGAAATTTTACTTTCTCAACAAACAACAGAAAAGGCGACCCATGATTGCATTTAAATATCGAGAAAAATTATAAGAAATTCATTCGCTGTGTAAAATCTGCAATTTACTTTTCGGAAATAAACAAAAATTTCTCAATTTGGCAGCCTTTTCGAAATGCTGCATTGCCTTGCCTGACAGCACTTTACTTGTAGCAGCAAGTCACTAGTTTTTGCATTGTTCATCTACCACTGCTAAATCCATATCATTAATGTTGCCGCCACGAAGTTTGGTAGCTGTCAAACTACCAAATTGCCGGCAATTGATGGCAAGATATAAGCTCTGATTCATATGGCTCTTGAAGAGCAATGAGCGGTCTCCATCGGAAATTTATATTGACATACGAATGTATCAAGATATAAACATTATCCGGTGGAGAAGGGCAACCCAATTGGCCGGCAGAAGGTCAGGTTTTTGGAGTAGCTTCATAAGGATTTGACAATTTCATTTTAATTAAGTATATTACTTTTTTGTTATTTTCATATTTAAGGTAAAACTTGTTTGAGCTATTGAACTTAAGTGTAACCGATTGTTTTTCATTAATTTCTACTTTTTCGGGTTTTCCGATATTGTTAAATCTGTAATTTTTATTTTGATATCTTATTTTATTAAAGCACCGCAGTGAATTAATAAAAATGAGATTGATAGTGTGGAAATATATATAGGCCAATACTGGCGTTTTGATGTATCACAAATCATACTATGTATAATAAAGAAACAGCGTGTGTATTTGAAACCGACTAGCCTACAACATAGACGCCAATCGTTGCCAATAAAACAATGAAGCACATTTTTCTTATTTTTTGTATGCCATTCTTTTTTGTACAAACGAACGCATTGAAGATCCTATATTGGGATATATGTATGTATGTAAATAGTCAAAAGCAGCAGACATAAAAACAAAGCAATAAGGAAAGAACTGAAAGAGCATCGCAAAAACAACACTCGAACAAAATAAATGTAATTTAAAATGCAAAAAAAAGCAAGAGAGCTAACCTTATCAACATAGGAATAGCAAAACACTAAAAATGCAAATTGATAGCGTTTTAAGCCGAAGGAAAGCAGGAGTGAAATACAATTTTTTTAAATTCCCGACGTAATTAAATCCATGCCTGAAACTTTTAAACAAGTTAAAAGCAGGTGGTAGCTGATGCTTTCTTCATTCAAGGTTTAAATACATGTGTTTATGTGCCATTTTGATTACATAAATTTGCTTAAATGCGGCTACAATTGGATGCCAATATTAAGATGGATATTTGAAGTTGAGCTAAGCCATGCAAATCTGTGGAAGCTGAGTAAAGTGAATCATGCAGTACATGTATGTACATACATATGTACATGCAGTTACAAATCAACTGGAATAAAAATAAATCGATTTGCTGATTTTAAATGCGAATCAAATATTTTTAAGGCACGCTGGCATTGAAATCAGAAAACACGCATTCTCATTGGCATTCACATGATAAATGAATTAAAGGGGCATATACTACATGTACAGAAATCATTTATGCCCAGCACTAAATAAAATAATGCTGCGTAAAAACTATTAATGAATCGTCGGGGTTTTGTTGAGTACATTTCACATTTTCTTTTGAACGAAATATACTTTGCATATATATGTACATACATATTGTTGACTAAATGTGAATCGATGACGTTTTCTCGAACACACTGTATACGGATGCAATTGTGCATCTGAGAGAGAACTTGTCCAAATCTGTGAGCGATGGAGGTCATTGTTATGCTGCTCTACATGTGCTACAATTCGTATAATTGTTCTTTCCTTTCATCAAACACAAAGTCTGAGGGTAGGCAGTTTTTAGGTTCACACTCTTCACAGCATTGAGCGGCTACATGCTCTAATATAAAAATAACGAAGATGAGCACACGAATAGCTGCCGAATTTGAAGTACAATACAAAAATGAGCAGATAACGCGTAAACGTCTAGACACGCTCGTGCAATATATAACCAAAACATGTTCGTGGGCGTTGCGGTTTTTTTTATAGAAAAATGGTCTTTATTAATCTTGTAATATCACGTGACGTGACGAAGTAGTAATGGTCTCATTAAGTACCAGATTCAAACCCATATAAATGCATTGGTCGAAATAATAAATACATTCAGAAAAACATCTGAAAAATGAAATGCAAATTATCTACAAATCTTGTTTGAAAAAGGGCGTCTGTGCTTTCAGCGATAACAAATTTCATAAGAGAATCTATAGCGGACCAAAAAGCAAAACCGGTAGTTTACATGCACATATATAACACGGCAACAGAAGTTCATTACGAGGAATATGGAGCACATACAAGTATATTTGCTGTAGACACAAGCGAAAAGTTCAATGAAACGAAGCCTTTCAAAGTTATGAGAAGCAAAATTTACTGTTCAATGGCATGCCACAAAGCAGGGCATTATATTTATAGAAACTGGATAAGTCGATTTTATTTTCTTCATACAAATGAACAAAATTTTAATCAGGCATCACAAAGTAACCGTAACACTTTACATAGCATAACTAAACAGTCTGTCTTATAAGCAGTAAAGCATCATAGCCACTGAAATAAGAGATACGTTTTTTATTTCCCATATGTTCTAGCGGCAAGAATAATCTTTGATTTGCACTAGTACTTCACAGCTTTATGATCAATGTAATACACGTATTTTCAAACTACACTGTAACTATATAATTTAGTTTCAATAAATAAAAAGTTTCATAAAACAAGATGTTCATGCAATCTGAAGAAACCCTCAGATGATTGTTATGCTTTAAATTCTATTTATTGGTTATTCTTTTTCTTAGTATGTGTATGTGAATGACTCAATTGCTGAGAATCCGCAAGACGAAGCGTGAATGAATAACAGTAGGCGAAATAACATAAAAGGAAGTATCGGATAAACGAGTGTGTGGAAGACAATTGTAAACTACGCTGTCAGTTACTCATGTGACTCGTTTGGGCAACTGGATAACCTACTATACAGAAAAAAAATACTATAGGTTTGCGAGATTTGATGCTGGTATTATAACTCTATGTCGATAACCTTTTTTAATTATTTAAAATGCTTTAGTAAAATTATAATATGGAAGTTATGAGTTGATACGTTCGTTTTGTTTTTAAATTAACATGTACTGAACTTTCTAAACATTGTATGTATAAAAAATATATCTAAATCTCTAATTTCAACAATGACCTATTAAGCGAATTCGCTTTTTTAACTAACAAAGAAAACAGATGAAAATTTTATGAGAGCAAAGTAAACCATTCTGTCAAGAACAGTGCCTTTATCAAATATCGTTATCAGCTAACTCGGTTAGAATATTTTACTGGCATGTTATATTTGTGCATTTTCTTCGCAAGCTAAACTAATTGAGAGGAAATGATAACAGGTTATTCTGATTGCGTAATATCTGGAAGCCCCGTGACTGAAGTGGTTCATTAAGGTAAATCCTTTAAATTTAGTTTTATTAAAGGTGATGTAAAGCACATAAGGCACATATATGTAGTAGTTTAATATGGGGTTTTAAATACTAAACGAATTCAATTCATTAAAAGATTTCTCTGCCACCTTTCAAGCAATTTACTCTGGCAAGTTAACTTATGTATAAATATTCTTTGCTGTCTTATCAAACAAATTGTTAATTGACCATGTGATTTCAAATAAGAGCATGTGACCGCTTTAGTGTTAACATCTGAATTTAAAATTAACCAATATTTGTTTATTCATTAAGAAAAACCTTATATTCAAGGAATCGTACGCAATGGCGTCGTCAACCAAGGCAAAAAAGCATGAGGCAGTCTCATGACTTTTTACAATAAAATTAAATTGTACGTGTTTGTTTGTATACTACTTTGTCGTATGCCATTCAGGCTTAACCTTAAAATTACCGCCACCCACCCCATCGCACTGAAAACACCTACAAGCACATTTCCAACTGGTTTTCCATATAACATTTAATATCTTGGTTATTTGAGCTTCACTTGGTGCTTTTCGTGTTGAGTCATTATATCCCGAAAAAGATTGCTCTTTTGCTCTTCTTACTCTCTTGCTTGCAGTTTACATGAAGAGCTCAAACAAATTGCCTTTCTCATTTTAGCTTACAACAGAGCGGGGTCTGATAACCATTTAAAAAGCTCTTTTCTCTGCTCAACAATAACGGATAGAATGCGCACGACTAAAGTTTACAAGTACTTTTTTTCTTTTTTATTTATAACTATTTTTCGAAGTAGGTCCAAGTTTTCCAAAAATTTACAAACGCATGACTAGAACCGTACGTACAAGTAAATACCTGACTCTAACAAGATACTAAAAATTTAATCTCATGCTACAGAACAAAACTATTTTATGCTCCTTTTTGTGTATTTCAATAAGAATGAGATTCGAAAATTCATTTATCAATTTCCATCAACAAAGTCAACGAAAACCACCAACAAGCAACCTATCCTTTCGTCCTACATTTATAGCGTTTTTTCTACTTTCATCACTACTTTTATCACACATATGCACTTAAGACTGTATGTGCCAATTTTACATCCTTCCACCCGACGGCCCTGCCATTAGATGACTAGATATGTATCTACATATATTTATATATGTTCATATATACCTATATATGTACATACATACGTGCCAAACACATTTCACATGGTCTTTTTTCTTTTGCCTTTCTTCATTCATCTGCCAAAATTATAGATTTTTTTCTAGTTGCTCGATTATAATAGGAAAAATTCTTTTCGTGCAAAATTTAGATACAGGTATTGTTTACTCTAGTTCCCTTTGGCCCCGAAACCGTTTTTTGTTTGTTAGCATATTGCATTTTTCCTATGTATACTACTGTTTGGATATTCCCTTTATAAGATCTCACGGCCACTGCCACCCACCCAAAAATGAAAAACGTGGACCGAATGCATTATCGGCCCACTGACTGAATGCCCACTTTAAGGAGTGACTATCAAATATGCCGTCTATTTGCGTCTTGACTATTTTTTCAGCTAATTCACTTGTCTTCCCGAATGCGAATCACTGTTTCGTCGCAATTTACAGTTTTCGTACAAAATTTCTAGTTTTAACCAAGTCACTTACCACTGAAGATGATGGCTGAGGCTGCTCCCATGACTCCGAAGAAGGGTCCGTAGATTGGGTTATCGCTCGATGCATCAGACATGATTCTGTTTTATTGTGTATGTGCGGGGTGTTTTATAAATTTTTCTACGAAAAAGAAAATTAATTTGATTTTTTCGTTAGGGCTTGCTGCTTAAGATGTACACTCGTCTCTTACAATATTTCTATTTTTTTATATTCAACTGGGATCGGTTTTTGTATGTGTGTTGAAGGGAAACTTTACCGAGCTATTTTTTGCGAAATCGTACGTTAATTCTCTTCTTAAAGAATATTGTGTCTTCTTTTTAAATATCTATTGTAATCAAATAGGACATTTGTAATTTATTTTGCGATTTTACTTGATAGCACCTTTCAAATTTCAGAGCTTTTCACTNTACGTTAATTCTCTTCTTAAAGAATATTGTGTCTTCTTTTTAAATATCTAATGTAATCAAATAGGACATTTGTAATTTATTTTGCGATTTTACTTGATAGCACCTTTCAAATTTCAGAGCTTTTCACTGTGACTGCTGCTTGTCTACTACTGTTTGCCGTTCTCTCTTCAATTGTTTCGCTTCGTTACGTCTCGTTTTTGATTTTGTCTCGTCATTAACGTCGGCAACGTTGTCGTCACCTTCTGTCGTTGGCGTATTCGGGTGTAGAGTAGTATTTTTCGTATTTTCTATTTGCTGTTGTTGCTTTTCTTTGTGCAATGATGTATCACATCAAATTTGTACTCGTAATACACGCAATTATAATGCTGCACACTTTATGAAAATTAAAAGTTCAGAATGACAAAAAACTTCGAAGAAATCTGATTCCGTAAAACTATCACAAAAAATTCCAAATTAACAAGTTAATTTACCGGAACGCCCAACAAAAAATTTGTTGGTACCGAATGAAATGATACAATCTCAACGAGTCACTACTCTTTGAACATATGGGTCTCAACGCAACGGTGCTCCTTTTTGCCACTTTCTTTTGCACGTTTCAATAAATGTCGTGGCAATTTTGTTCTCCTTTCTTGCGTATTCTTTCTAATTTCCCCTGCCCATGATGAAAGTGAATCGACTATCGTCTGCTCACAGCAAAGTACTTTTCAGCAAATGGTACTAATCGAATTCAGCAATTCACTTTTTTCTATGACTTCAACACACATCGATGACCGTAAAGTTTATTTTTTTCCTAACTTTCCTCACAAATTGCACTTTTACAACACTCACTTGACTAACTTGCGGTTAGCTTAGGCCTTTCTTAGGTCTTGACTGGCAATTTGCTGCTAGAGCGTAGGAGTTCAAACAAGAACTGGTCGGTTCGGTCGCTGGCAACACTGTGAGTGATTTCAATTCCTGCACTGAACGTCAAACTCCGCCGTATCTCAATTTGCTGCATAGCTTTGTCATTCGCTATATACACCAGCTATCACACTCAACAAATAGAACAATCATATGGCCGCACTCTTCGCACGCATCTTATAGCTCTTTCGTAGTAAATATAGTTGTTGCATGCGCATGATTAAAATAATGGTCATATGACCAGCACAAGTTGAATCAGCACTGGGTTGGGGTAAGGGTGCATGAGCAAGAGAAACGTCACACGCGCATCGAACGGAATTCATTGGTTTGTGTGTATGTTTGTATGTGAACTAAAATTTTCCCTTCTAACTGCGCGTGACCATTGAAATTTATATTTCTGAACGAATATCAGTAAGACGTGAATACTAGCAATCCTAATATTAAAATTTCTGCTTTTAAAGATGAGCAGGCATTTCAGAATCAAGAAATTATCTTGAATTTATGTTGTTTTCAGGTATCAAAACTTAAATCCTAATTGGTATGATTTGCATTGAAGAGGGGAATTGAGTATATATTCACATGGAAATGATAATAAAGAGCGCGCAAAGCGGTTAAACACGTGAGAGGCATTACCGACATTGTTTCTCTCTCGCAAGTAAAGCGAGAAGGCGATATGTAGTCTACGCTTTCATTCTTAATTTTGACAGTTCACGTGAGGCAGAGTTGCACGTCGAGTAAGTTAAACGTAAGATGGCGCCTTGCACTGATTATTCCGAGCTTTTTAACCCTAGAACACTAACGTTTGCCTGTGCGGCGGAACGAAGTCGGGTTTAACTGATAACCTTTTTTGTCAAGTCGGTTAAAAATAGCAGAAAAAGATTTGAAACCATAAAAAAAAATATTCCGACGAATTGGTAACCTCCTCCTTTTAAGTCGATTAAAAAGACGAGATATATGTATTGTTATTTGAAAACAGCTCTGTAAACAAATCCTATGCAAATTTAAAAGTTGGTTTATTCTCNTGGTAACCTCCTCCTTTTAAGTCGATTAAAAAGACGAGATATATGTATTGGTATTTGAAAACAGCTCTGTAAACAAATCCTACGCAAATTTAAAAGTTGGTTTATTCTCATTTCAACTATTTCAATTTTATTATGCCCTATCGCGAATTTCACGTGAACAAATATTCCTAAAAATTATATAGCAAAACAAAAACAATTTTTCTCAATTTGTGTTTGTTTTGCATGTTAAATTATGGGAACAATTTATTCCCATGAAATTGGCGATAGGGCTGATTATTTTAAATGTATTTTTTTTTTTGCTTTCTTCTATACTCTTCATACCGAAAACAACTAAATTTGTATCAAATAAAAACTATGACTAATGTTCCTCAATTGCACACCTTAAAGCAAAATTTTCTAGTGTTTCTCCAATGCCTTTGTTAATAAATCATTCATGGTTACTAGCAGGGTTCGTGGATCTTCAGCCAATCCAGCTCCTACCATGGCATTCGCGAAAAGCTGTTGCGTAACCAATTCCGCGAGGTCCGGATCACTTGTTCGTAGCTTATTCAGCTTCTTGATAATTTCGTGCCTGCAAAAATTTATATGATGGTTTTATGGATAAATATGATAAGAAAGTGTTTAAAAATAAAAAGTATTGATTTATTTTATTACTTGGGATTGATCTCCAGTTGTGGCTGCAATAGGGCAAACCGGTTTTCCTCGGGCAATTGATGACTTTGTGTCCTTATGAAATGTCGGGCAGCAGCCATTTCTTCGACTGTAATTACACAAGGATGCGAATCCAGGCGCGTTGTCACTTTTACATTTGCCACTTTTCCTTTCAGTCGCTCCTTTATCCAAGGCAAGAGTTCGTCTATCTGCGTACGTAACAGACTGCCTTCTCCATAGTCTGTTATATTCTCGGCTGCGCCATCCTCACGCATTTCTTTTTCAACAGATACTAATTTTTTGCCTTGGAATGTTCCTAATTGCATAAGCACTAGTTCATCGTAGGGTTCGTAACAGAATAGTACTTCAACACCACGTTTCTTCAAGCTTTCATAGTAAGGAGAAGATTCAGCTAGAATTCGATTTGGCGCAGCCAGATAGTATATATCTTTTTGTTCGCCAACGTTCGTAAAATAGTCTAAAAGAGAGACACGATTGCCATCCATATTCTTGGATGATTCAAATCGCAAAAGTTTTGCAATATTTTCCTTTTCATTGTGGTCATTTGATGTAACTATGCCTTCTTTCAAGAACAAGCCATAATCTTTGTAAAAAGCGGCATACTCTTCAGGTTGCTTATTGGCACGCTCCTGTAGGAAGCGTAATACTCGACTTGCCAGCACGTTTGAAAGTTTTCTATGAGAATTATACATATACATATGTAAATTATTTCCATAAACAAAATACCATGAGAACTGTGGGTTTTGTCACTTACTTGATTAAAGCGCTGTTCTGTAGCAGCTCCCTACTTAAATTAAGCGGGATATCTTCTGAATCAACGACACCTGCAATCAAATGTTTGTACAGTAAATCAAGTTTCTAAGAACATTGTTTTTTTATATTAGTTATACTATATTTCATTAACCTTTAATGAATCGAAGCCATTTGGGTACGAGGTTGTCGGTTTTCGATTGGATTAAAACTTTGCGTGTGTAAAGCGCTATGCCGACATTAGCATCACGGGTCAGATCAAATAAGCCAGGTTTACCTTCGGGGAAGTAAAGCAAGGCGCGTATGCTAAGTGGCACATCAGTCTTGAGAAATTCAATGTTAATTAAGTTATTTTCTAATGGGCTTTTGTTATTGTACTTTACCTTATAATGCAGGACGAAACGAGGTGTGTCAAATGTATTACCAATAAAACGGTAAAAATCATTATGCTGGTCTTGTGAAACATCTTTCGGTTCCATCAACCATAAAGGCTGAATGTCATTTGCGCGCTGGCCATTTAGGAATATTGGTGAGCCAACAAAATTACTATACTTTTTAATAACCGCTTGAATGGAAAATTAATATACATTTATTTTAAATATAATAAGTAATAAAAAGCCAACCTCTAATGCGGTCCTCATCTGCATATTCCCTGCATTCAGGTTTTAAGTGAATAACAATTTTGGTACCATGGGCCACGCCATCCGCCTCTTGAATTTCATATGAACCAGATCCATCAGATGCCCACCTCAAACCCTGTGAATTAGCCTTCGAAGAGCGCGTAAATACTTCCACTTTGTCAGCAACCATAAAAGCAGAATAGAACCCAACACCGAATTGCCCAATAATATTCGATGAATTTTCCATACCACCACCTTTTTCTTTCACTTGCTCTAGAAACTTTTTAGACCCACTTCGGGCTATCATACCCAAATTGTTGATAAGCTCTTCCCGTGTCATGCCTATACCGGTATCCTGGGAAATGTAGTTTTGTCAAAACTTTCTATTATTTATTCACAAATTATACCTGTATCGTCAATTGCATTAACTGCTTATCAGTAGCAATATGGATCTCCAGCGAACGGTCCGTAGCTTCATAGTTTTTCTCGTTTTCTCCAGCTGTATGTACAGTGTAGCGAAACTTCTCCAGTGCATCACTAGCATTTGAAATTAATTCACGAACAAATACTTCATTCTCAGAATACAATGAACGAGCTACAATATCCAATAGCATTCGCGTTTCCGCCTGAAATTCGTGCTTATCAACCTCGCCAACCGGCTTCTCTGTTTGCCTAATTATAGTGTGCAAACGTCCCTTATCATCGGCTGTCGCTGATGCTGTGGATTCTGAAGCAATGTAACGCACAAATTGGAGACCTGGAAATAAGTGTAGCTTTGCAAAAAAAAATTAAATAATTTTCTGATAGTCATACTATTTCTTCCCAAATGTTGATTCCAGCGAAATGACCATGATGTCAGTGTTCCACTGGCAAGCGCGCGAGTTGCATAACGCTGCACGTGTGCCGACGAGTTGATAACACGACAAAGACGCGATGTAAATGACATCCTTTTTATAAAGTTTACGCTCCAAAGTTTTTATAAAGTTAAAGATCCAAATAAGAAAATCAAACACAAAATTTTAATTCAATTCACATGTGAAATCTCTTTTTGACAACACTAGTTCCTTTAAAGGCCCTACACACGCATAGATTTATCGGCCTACCAGTTTCGTTATTTGTATGTTTCTTCGCTACGGCCCCCGTTTTCACAAATCATACGCTTTTCCACTAGAGAAACGAACCGAAAAACACATGGGCCTTTAAAAAAATTAAATCACATTTTAGGTTGCCAACTTGTCTACAAAGAGAGCTACAAGTTGACCAATCTGCCTCAAAAATCGAAAATTTTTGATTTTACTCCAACCTGACGAACAACTGGACGAAGGTTTGCCAACTTGCCTACACACGGCTTATTTACCACCAACTTCAAGCGGTTGGCCAACTGGTTGGCCGATAAATCAATCCGTGTGTAGGACCTTTTACAAAGGTGTGTCGTTGCAGTAAGAGCATAAAATTGGGAAGAGAAAACTACCAGAAAAAATTATTGAACTCAAAACTAGTAAAAGTTTGCAGGTGGAGAGTTGTTGCGCTATTTTGACACATTATTGAATGTTATAAATCAGTTTTAAACTCTTTGCTATACACAAGCACTTACACAGTCCAGTACCTCATTCATATTTTGATTTCCCCTCATTTTACTTTTGTTTACGCTTAACCAAGTCAACAAATGGCGCTTTTGATATTTATTCTTGTTCTTCTTCTGCTAGCTAATTTCTGCTAGTAAAAATTTCACTAGCAAGAATTTGCAGTTCTCCCGTGTTATTACGCTCTCGATTCAGTGCTCTCTTGCAAATTTTTTAGGTTATTATATGCTTTTCCAGTAAAAATTTGCAGATTTCAATACAAATTAGTACTGACTTTTAGTTACACACCTAAAATCAGAAGTGTTGTCTCAAGGCGAATTTATACATGGTGGTGTTGATGGCGAATTTAGATATGAACCAGATCCATTAGATGCCCACCTCAATCCCTGTGAATTAGCCTTCGAAGAGCGCGAATTTATACAAGGTGGTGTTGATGGCGAATTTAGATTTTCGCCGCGGTACTTCTTAATGTCAAAATGACTTCGCCATTAACACCACCTTGTATAAATTCACCTTGTGTTGTGTTGTGAAAGACACAAGATCACGTAAGAACAAGAGAGTGAAAAAAGTTGATTTTTTTAGCGGGTTCTACGCCATCTTGTTTCACTGGAAAACGAGCGAAAAGTAAACAAAGCAAAGAAAACAACGAAAACCAAAATNAATGCTTTAAAATGTGTTGTCATGTTGAATTAACTCTTCTTTACTTGAATAAAAGTGTAAAATAGTGGTGCTTGTGATGTAAACAAACGCTCAGCTGACGAACCCGCTTTCGCAAACTTTTTTCTCAAAACCAGTTACAAATACAACGTCGCGTTCTTACGTGATCTTGTATTTTTGGTTCATGGTGTTGACTCATGTTATAATGAAAGTGTTGCCACGTTGGTGCGAAAAATGGCTTTTTTGGAACAGAGTACAGGGAGACTCTTATTAAATTTAAAAACACTGAAAATCGGGACTTAATAGGTACAAATATGAAAATCAGGACACTTATACGTCCCGAATTTTAAAAAGTATTCAGCGGGACAATTTTCACAAAATCGGTACTGGCCCGCCAAAATCGGTATGAATGGTCACCGTAGTGATATTGCAAAACGTTCTATGTCTATTGATCTGTTATCTGTATCTGATCGCTTGCAATCGTTCATATACATCAGCCAAATGTAGACAGTTTTATCATTCGTTTATTAGGGTGGAACGATTTACAGATGCATTCCGTTGCAAGTAATAGACCGTATTACATAAGTGTCGAGGGTACTAATATACATAGACCGTTTTGCAGTATCACCGACGGTATGTAACACTTCTATATTGGCAGTAAGCTCAATAGGCCGTATGCATAAAACCTAAGCAAGTTATTTTTCGATTTGTTCAAATAAAATTAATTCGATTTGTTCAAATAAAATTAAGTGCAAGTTAATTAAGTTGCTTTGTTTTTATGCATACGGCCTAATGTGTAATCATTCCGAAATCGAAGCGAGGCAGTCCCCACTAGAACTTGGAGAGAGATCTCCCTGTGTTAGGAATAAAACAATACCCCCTTTGGTCTGATTTCGGAGCAATAAGAGAGATTTGTCGGTTTTGACCTCCTTTATAGTTCGCTTAGGAGTCAAATGGGAGCTCTCCTAAGCGAGCGACAAAAAATGCTCCATGAGGCATGATTTGAGAGCAATAAGCAAGGTTTTTCGGTTTTGTCCTCGTTTATTACTCGCTTAGGTGCAAAGAGAGATTTCTCCCAAAGCTAACAATAAAGTATTGCTCCCTGAGACATGTTTTCGCAGCAATAAGCGAAATTTTTTGATTTTAAACTCCGTTATTACTCCCTTTGGAGCAAAACGAGTGAACTCCAAAAGCGCGGAATTCAGGAGTATTCGGTTCTCGAGATATTGGAGCAATTAACAGACATTTTTTATTTTAGGAATTAGTTATCACAAAAGACAAAAAAATATTGACAACGAATACTTCAGAAAATATAGATTAACTATAAATGGAAGATAACTTTAAATGGAAGGCGAATGTAAATTGTGAACCTACTGAAACATTTATTTAAACTTATTGCAAATTATTTTTAAACTCAAAAATCTTTACAGATTGCATACAAATTTAGTACGCCAAGACTGTCCAATCTTTCTCTCCCAGAGAATATATTCGATATCAGGGGTTTCAGGATTTGAAGTTAAACGTACCAACCAGCTGGGCAAACTTTCCGCATATACTTGGGGCGCACGTATCATAGTTTTTGTTGATTTATTTTGGAACGAATTTCCGTCATCCCTTCGTTCCAAAATAAATCATCTTACCACCCTGTCGGAAAAATCAACCAACACCAACACATAATTTTTGTTGTTGGAAGTGAGAAGGAACTACTTCGTAGCACTTATTCCAAGATGAATGCCTGAAAGCTAAACACTGAAGCCTTTTCATCTGACTCAGTGTATATTATAAATAAATACATATGTACATGATATATGTAAAGTGTTTCGCCGGTTTGTAATCTTATCTTTGAGATATTTTTTTAAAGTATATTATAAACATATATATATGTATATTATAAAAATATATTATATTATGTATTATTGTACATATATGATTGACGATCGGAAAATTATATAAATGAATTAATCTAAAAAGCACGTTTAATATCAATGTAGTCTCATTACACCATTAGGAGCAATTTTGAAAAATAGGAGAACCTTTCATTGCTATTTTAGGAGGTTTCCGGCATGATTTTAATAGGAGCATTCCTTTAATGCTCGTTTGGGAGGAATTTGTGATCTAATTCTGTGTGTCCTCTTTCATTGTTTCTTTGGAAGGTTTGTGGGAGATTATTCTGATGGTGCTAACGTATTACTCGTTAGGGAGGTTTCATGTATCATATTTCTGTATCCATTCCCTGATTGCTTGTTTAGGAGGTCAAAGGGATTACTCGCCCTCCTAGGACATTCCGTGTTAAAGGGAGCATACAAAATAACATTGTTATATACAGAAGCATAGGGAACAATAGGGAGTAATCGTAAACTAGCAGAGAGGTCTCATCGAGCAATCGAACGATGATTCCAAGTTCTACTTGGTCTAGTACCGTTTTTGTGAATGTGTTGTGTACGTGAGTGCCGTTTTTGTGTATGTGTTGTGTACATGCCCAGTAGAACTTGGGATCATCGTTCGATTGCTCGATGAGAACTCCTTTTACGAGTGTACGATTACTCCCCATTGCTCCCTATTCTTTTGTGTATAAGCGTGTTATTTTGTATGCTCCCTTTAACACGGGATGTCCTAGGAGGGCGAGTAATTCCCTTGACCTCCTAAACAAGCAATCAGGGAATGCATACAGAGTACGCTCAGAATAATCTCCCACAAGCTTCCCAAAGAAACAATAAAAGAGGGTACACAGAACAAGATCCCTGATTTCTCCCAAATGAGTATTAAGGGAATACTCCTATTAATGTCATTCCGGAAACCTCCTAACAGTCTAATAAAAAAACGTTCATATTCTTAAAAATACCCCTCACAGATTTATTAGTGAGACTACATTAACATTAAACGTGCATTTTTGAATAACTCGTTTATTTTATTTTCCGCAGGTTAATCATATATGTACATACATACATACATAAATATATATTCACAAATTCATAAAAGATTGGCAAAACGGTGAAACACATATACATACGTATATGGACATACACATACATTTCCAACATAAGGATATCGACATTTTAAACCTCGTTTTCATATAGAAGTTGGACAATCTGAAAAATATTTTGCTTTCGGAAATAATACGCAATATGTTGATTAAATATTGCAATACGTACCGAAAGATGTATGTATTTAAATTTATGCCGTCTGTTAATTTGTATAGACGCATGCTTTCATTAAATCCCTTTAAGATTTATTTTATACTAAGGGTACTCATTTAAAAGCGCAAAACTCTCGCAAACTGGGCAAACTGTGCAATTTTAAACCCTCGCAAATGAAATGTCAAAATTTGTATGGAAAGCCATTTGCACAAAAAGGGAAACTTTGCGCGGCAATTTTGGAGCGCAACTTTGCGCAGTGTGCTGTGCAACCCTCAATCAGCTATTTTGTTTACATTCATTTTGGTTTGTGCTCAACGCTTTTTCGAAATAATTGCGGTAAGACTAAAATATTTACTCAAATTTGAGTTTCAATTGTTCAACTTTATAAATTAAGTATAGTCAAATAATTTAATGTCAGAAATTGTGTAAAATATAAAATTGTCCTCATGAAACACGTGGCGCAAAGTTGCCCAATTGCCCAAATATGAAACTTGCGCGTATATATGAGTACCCTCTATTTTGTTTGTTATTATTTGATAAATTATTCAAAATCACAAAACTTTCTTAACATTGAAGTGTGTATTGCTCCCATATAAAGTAAAGGTAATACTCCTGGATGTATCACTTTAGGAGACATCGCTTTTTGCTCCCAAATGAGTTATAATGGAGTAAAAAAGCGAGAGATCTCTCTTATTGCTTCGAAGAAATGTCAAAAGGAGAAGTCTTTTGTTAGTAACTTAGAAAGATCTCTTTGATTGCTCCGAACTGAGTATTAATGGAGTACAAAACATAAAAATCTCATTTATTATTTTAAATCATGTCTCATGGAGCATTATTTTTTTGTTAGCTTTGGGAGACATCGCTCTTTGCCCCTAAGCGAACAATAATGGACACCAAAACTGATAAATCTCGTTTATGGCTCCGCGATCATGGCAAAGGGAGTACTCCTTTATGCCTCAATTTGGGAGTTCTCTCTTCAGGTTCTAGTGGGTGTTTATTTATAAATGTATGTGTTCCTTTTCCTTTGTACGTGTTTATTGATATATCTGTACTGTATTGTTTTCGGACGGTACTACCTCTTACGGCGCAGCGCCTGGGTTTCAAGCCCCGGTCAAAGCAACATCGCAAAAAAATTTAGGTCTCTCCCCTTTGTGTGACAACATCAAGGCGCACTCCACAAATCGGAGGAGAAGCTCGGCCAAGTCTATTATTATTACTACATACATATATGCAAACAACCGTTATGTGAACAAAGTTATATAACCCTTGTGCACAATTGCGCTCGGGTATAAAAAGGCAGGTGTATACTTTTTACGCTATAGAACAATCCTAGGGGGTGATACCATTAAAATTCAGACTTCACTTTTTTTGAGACCACCCTAATGTACGTACGTGCAGTATAATAGGGGACGATAACATAAAATACATAGCCAAATAGTTCCCAATGTCAATGATTCAATTATTGCAATGTGTTAATTTTAGGCAACGTATTTGCACAGTGCCATTAAGTCACACGTTAAAATCGACAATATTTTACATATACCTACATATATTTTTGTTATTTGAGTGATCACTTCAAAATATTTACGAGTGATATGTACTAAGTGAGTGTCACATGCCCCCTCATTAAAGTCAGCTGTTCAACCTTTGTCGATAAAGCACCCCATACCATCTTCAAAAGAGGCACAATTCAACATTTAACATTTTTGAAATATGCGCTAAAAATGTACACAGAGCTTTTATTTAATTTTCAGCAAAAGTTGGAGCAAATTTTTGTTTTGTTTGTTAAAAAAAAAACTAAGATAAATTCTCCCTTGCCCATATGATTATCATGTGCTAAGAAATAGTTTTTCGCATTTTCTGACAAACGTGTAATTTTGAGTTGTGCTCCTTTTGAAGGCGGTGTGCGATATGTACTATGTATATGTGTGTTTCATACCAGGGACAAACCTACCTACATCGCCGAGCAAAACTGAGTACATGGTGATTTTTCTTAGATATTTACAATCTGAATTTTTAGAAAATCTTTGGGTATACAGCATGATAAAAACCAAGGCGAATTCATATAAGGTGGTAGCGGTAGTACAAAAACAAAAACTAACATGTCTTTTGTTTTCGTTTTCGGTACACAAATGTCAAATTCCAGCTATTCTTCGCTCAAGGAGGAAGAGGGAAAGAAAATGCCAACACTCTTTCGCATTCACTCATAAGGAGTTTTGACATATGTGTACCGAGGCGAATTAAAGCAGCTGTTCTAGCAACACCACCTTATATAAATTCGCCTTGATAAAAACATAGTAAGGTAAAACCGTTCTCTCAATTCGTCGGCCATGATGTTTTTTTGAAGTTTGCCAACATTTTAAAATCATATAAAATTGAGAGTAAAAAAAAGGAATTGTTCAAAGTTGTTGTTGTTTGAGATTGAAAATGAGAATGTGTGTGTGAGTTTTTGTGTAAAATTTTTAAAATTAAATTGCTTGCAAACGTCAAGAATTTGAAAAATTGCTCTCAGCGGTTCTACCTTCCTTTTTTATCATGGTATACAGTTAGATCACTCGTGAATAATAAGTCCAAGTTTTTTTTTTTTTTGATTTATATGAGTTTCGTTAAAGCATGAACAATACTTTTATAAAACAAAAAAAAAAAGCTTTACTTGAAAAACATTGTCAATATTATAGAAAAACCACCATGTACTCAGTTTTTCTCGGCAGTGTACATACATAAATATTTAGATACCTTACCTATTTAGATTCCTTTTTCGTTTGCGTGTACATAGTAACTAAAAAATGTGCGAATAACTTCAATAAAGGTCCGAACTTCAAATTAATTAGTAACATTAGTGGTGAATTTACGATCTGTTTAATGCATTAAGTCAATAAAAAAATTTGTTGGTAGATTATGTTTGTGTTGTCTACAAAGTTTTTTGGGATATAGTATTACGTCAATTTAATAAGTAGTTTTAGAGCACTTACCTGCAAATTTTTCTTATTTTTTATAAAAATATAGTTCATAAAGCAACAAAAACCACAAGGTTTTTTTTTTTTGAATTTCATACACAACTCCGGAAAATCCAAGAAATTTTCATTAAAATTTCCAATTTTTCCAATTCGATATTTTCGAGTATGCAGTTTTGTACCCCATTCAATGAGCGCATTTTCATATAACGAAAGAGAAAAAAAGTCGCAAAAATAACGGTAATTTTTAGCGACTTGAAACCTTGCACCTAACTAAAATTTAATGGGCTACAAAACTACAGACTCAAAATTTTTCGCAGGAATCGAATTAAAAAACTGAAATTTTCTAGCATTTTCCCGAGGCCTGTGTGAAATTATAAAAATTGGTTTTTACGGTTTTTGTTGTTGAATGATTTATATATTTTAATTAGAAAAATTTCGTATAAGAAATGTAAAAAAATAAAATCGTCAAAACGTCAGGGTATACATATTTTTGATGCTCACTATATGTACATATGCAAAGAAAACAACTACCAATTTTTTTCATACAATCAATTTACAATTCTATATATTTATTTAATAATTATATTATGTGTAGATGTGTAATTATATTCGAGATTTCTGTTGATTAATAATTACAAATAATATGTATGTGTATGTACGCTTATTTTACTTATGCGTATGCAATATTTAATTGTGTATGTATGTATGTATATGTGTTTAAATATGTAGTAATAAATATACTGCGGTAATGCAATTTTATAATTATAATTGGTTAAAGATTTGTGACATTAACGACTAACTAAAATTAAATTATAATTGGTATTTTCCATACTTTAAGATCATGGTATTTTTTCAAAACTTTTGCATAATTAATTTTAATATTTCGCTACACTCCATTGATATTTTTTGCAAAAAGATAGATATCTTTCATATGTGAAATTGTTGCTTTTTGCTTTACTGTTTAAAGAAATTTTTCGCTAATGTTTTTACCTTGTATGTTTTGTAAAAAAAAAAATAAAAAAATTCACATACACACTGGGCGCAACGTGTGCATGCTGTTTAATGCTTGGACATACTATTTACAATATTGAATACACATATTTGTACTTGCACGACACATAAAGCGAATAATATGGTATACTTTTTTATTTATTTTTTATTTTTTTGTTTTAAAGGAAACCCCATTTTTTTTTCTTTCACTGTCGTCGCAATATTGTTTAGCTTGGATTAAAAATAAAAGGCTTACAGCCCAATTCCTAAAATATACATACATAGTTTAAATTTGGATTGCGCCATAAATCGCATTTATTAAAAAAAATCAGTGTATAAAAAAAAAAGTTCTGTACGATTTATAGACTATTATATTTTTTAAACTTTTTTTTCGTAATTTTTAAGACATATAAATGAAGTTGTTCTTGTAACAGCATAATAATTTTTTAAAGAGTTTTTATCCCTGGCCAGATATAAATTTGTGTCGTTCCTGTGGTAATAGAACCGATTGACGTGTGAACTTAGGTACTTAATTGGTTTACGTCAAAGTTATTTTTCCGAAAAATATTGTAGTGTACCTAACAAAAAACCTTGACACGATTCGATTTCTGTCCTCTGGAAAATCGACTAACCAAAGCACCAAAGCATTTACATTTTACGATTGAATTGCAATTGGTGAATTTTGGTTGCACGACAAAAAGCGCCTAGAAAATTGGCCCGCGTAAAGGCAGCTTAAGGCGCAATTGTTGGTTTGCAAGCTGTAAAATATGAAAGAACAAATAAAAAAGGGGAAACAATGCATTACGGCTTTTATGGATGTTTGTATGTAGTTACTAAAAAATATTTAGTGCTCACACATTTGGCCGAGTTTCTCCTCACAGAAATGAATGCACCTTAAATGATGCATTCCCACAGGGCGCAAATGGTTTTTTGTGAGGTTTCTTCATTCATTCATTTCTTATGTAAGGTAACCTACTGGAAATTACACTTTTTAACCGATTTCAAAGAAAAAAGGAGGAAGGTCATCAATTCGTCGGAATATTTTTTTTTATGTATGTACCGCATAAAATGACTAATCACCATTAACTTTTTCATGAAAGACCAACCATAATTAATCAGATGTACAGTTTGCAAAGTTTGCGCCGTTCAAGGCTTTAGCAAGACTTGGAGTATACCCCTAATGTTGCAAGAATGATCTTAATTACTAAAAATGCTTACTAACTTTTGGTTTTCGAAATTTACTCCGTATTTGATTTTACATTGTAAAAAAGTTAAATTGTTTTCCTTAGGTATTTTTTGACTGCGATTATGTGGCTCTGTTACTGGCTTTTATGTATATTCCGTATATTTTTGTTTTTTTTTTACCTTTTTGTTTTTCAACTTTCAGTTTTCCCATGCAAAATTTGAGGTAGTTCTCTACGCCTTGTCTAACTGTCAATTTTAAGTGAAAATATTTAATGTATGTTTGGATTCTTTTCATTGTGAATTTCTGTTTTATTGAGTTCTTAAAATTTCCCAAGTTTTGAATTATTTCATTAGTTAGTTTTAAACATTTTTCGCACACATAAAATACAGTTGCGTATTTTTTCGTTATTTAAGAGTATTTAAAATTTTTTTATATTCTTATGGCAAATTTAAAAAAAAAATATTTGAAGGCAAATTTTGTGCGTTTCGTTTAGTTTGAATTTCAGCCACTCCACTGCTTTTGGTTTTGAAATGATTTTGTAAAATACATACATATATATATGGTTTTTTAATCCTTGTGTTTTTTTTAATGAAAGCGTATTCGTAATACCGTTAACCCTGACAGAAAAAAAAATTAGCATCTGATGAGGTAGTTGTATTTACACTGAGCTCGGTAATCTGGAAATTTGTTAGTTCTAATTTTTAACGTTTTTATTTTTCGTTTAACTTTGTTTAAATAAAAATTACTTTTCATTTTCAAGCAACTTAAAACTAACAAATAAACAGACAAACAACTTCGGCGTGAGTACAGCTAGTAGCTTTTCAATGCGAAAAATTGTAGTATGTAGAAAATTAATTATTGTTTATCTATGTAAATTTAGATTCGCCAATTTTGGGTATATAAGACGTTATTCTGATCTTTCCAAAGGCGATCTATTTAATTGGTAAAATTTTTTACAAATGTTTTTTTAAATTGCACACAATTTTTTAAAGTAAAATTAATGATTTTCTAAAAATTTTAGTAGATTGTTTGAACTTTATTGCTTTGTGTTACGCCAATGATTGAGTTTTCATAGTGAATCGATAAAGAATACACAAAAGTTTTTAGAAAAAAAGGAAGATAGAAAAAATAATTCAAAAGTTTGTTTTCAAACAAACTGCATAGAAAGCTTAGTTTAGTTTAAAATACCAAAAGCATAAAATAAAATATCATTAGTTTTTAAATTTTTGAAGAAATTAAAATAAATAAAAAACAAACGAATTGCGTTATTACAAGGGTTCCCAGACGTACTGATTCTATAAGGGCTGTGCTGATTTCTTAACTCTAGTACTGATATTTCCCATTCCGTAAATCAGTACGCTAAGTCCTGAATTTACAAAAAAAATCTTATTTGTACAAATTTTTAAATATTGCAGTTGGTGAACAAAAAATGTCTACATTACTTCACAGAAGTCATAATTTCACACAAGCTCTTTCCGTCTTTTCATGTGCTTTGAGCTCCCTTCCCTACAAGACATTGCTGAGCACTTTAGGCAAAAATTCTCACACATCTACACTTTTGTTTTTGTAGTACGGCATAAATGAGTAGTTTGACTATTAGTACTGAGGACTTTCTGATGACAACATTGAGGGGAAAGTACTCAATTTTTACCCATGGCCTGAACGAAAATGAGGACTTTGATAAGCACTTTTGTGATTAGGGATAACGATAATATGAGTACTCATATGATACTCAGCTGTCTTGCAGGGTTGTTTCATTCACATACATACATACATATGTATGTGTGCTGTATGCTACTAGTCAAAATTCTTCATTTGATACCCATATTGAGGAGTTTGAAAAAAATATAATTCGCCATTTTAGGGGTGGAGGCGATCTTTGATTTGGAACATTTAACCGTGTACTGTCTTCTGATAGCCAAGCCCTTACATCTGATATTCATATTGAGGGGTCGTGGTGGCAGCCATCTTGAATTTGGAACATTTTCTTAGTGTACTGCATTCTCTTAGTAAAAATCCTTCATTTGATACCCATATTGAGCTTGTAAAAAAATTTGTGGCGGCGTCCATCTTAGATTTACGATGATTGATTATATAGTCATCATAACTTAAATTGTGTACCAAATTTCAAAACAATAGGTCAACAGGAAGGGGGTGAAATTTCAATTACTAGATTAAAAACGGCTTTAAACTAAAAAAAAACGTTAAATTGGTGCTACGCCTATTTTTCAAATTTGGAACATTTGTTTAAACATTTTTTCAAATTAGTTTAAAAAAATTTAGCTATAGTATTTACTAAAATTTTTCACAAATGCCGGTATATGGAAGGTTTCAGTTCAAATTAGCAAATTTTCAACACTAACCCACCTTGGATGAAGAACCACCCATACACCCAATTTCGTCGAGCTACACATGATGTATGTACTGATTTTTCAAAGAAAAAAGTCTGGCAACCCTAGTTCTTAGTAATACCGGATTTCCACTGTGCCCTAAATGATTACTTTTAACAAAAGTTGCGATCCCGTACGAGTCCGGACTAGACAGAATCAGTCAGATTTTATTGGAATTCGATCCCGTACTCGGTTCTGTAACTATTGAGAGGACAAAAAAGAGAGTAAATAAGGTCCTCTCTCTGTCAGAAGTTCCCAGTTTTAGTCCGAAGATTTTTTGCTGGCAAGTTCTAGTAAATTTGTCAAACGATCAGCTGTAGTGTGTTTGGCAATCAAATTGTAAACAAAAGAAAAGTGCACTCTGCTAATACATGTTGAAAAGTATTTAATTACTTGTTTAAGTGGATTTTTATCAATTTGAAAGTATTTTTGGTTATTTATATGTGTGAGCTGAGTGTGTTTACGTATAAAATAAGCAAAAATTTACAACCAAAATTTTGAGGTTATGTTGAAGTTGACAGCAGTTGGCATATTTTACCAGAAAGCGATCCCGTACTTTCTCGCTCTCAGCGAATTTTTATTCTTTGACAGTTTTACTAGTTTTAGTCCGAGGAATATGGGATTGCACCTAAAGATAGGCAAAAAGTCGTTACCAAATGGCATGGCATTTCAAAGTGGAAATTTGGCAACTTAATTATAGAAATAAATTAATCAAAACATAAAATAAAATCAAGCAAAAGAAACAAGAAAAATCGAATCATAAATGAAATTAATATATGTATATATATGTATGTAGTTAAATATACATATATATTATACGCATAAGCCCTACGAAATTGCCCATTAAAAATAATTGAAATCGCATTTTTGTCATTATTACTTTATTTCCCATGAATTATTATTAAAGCCAACTTGGCTTGCTTGAGAGTTTATGCATGTGTGATTATAAGTACGTACGTACATACATATGTATGAAATATGTATAGTTTTTTTTCATGAAATAATTTTGTTTTCCTTAATTTTTTACATACACACATACCATACGTATGCCTAGTTTAATGATTTGCGTGAGTACTTCACCTTTATCTTAAGCTTTATTTAATTATATATATACATACATACATACATACATATGTACTTAGCTGTAACATCGATATTTGTGTATAAGTTAGAGCTTATTTTATTTCTAATTCTAATTCTGCAGTTTTAAATATATGTAATTACTTCACAAAAAAAAAGGTTCACTGGCGCTTACAATTTAATTATTTTGGCAGTGTTGATGATTTTTTTTGTATTAATTTCTTCTTAATAACTAACACTTTTTCCTGCTGTACGCGTACATAATATTTTTTTTTAATATTGTTTTATGTATTTACAGATTTTCAATTTGTGCTTGCTATTAGATGCCCTACGCATGTATGTATGTAGGTTGTGGATGCAACCAAAAGTGACTGGTTTTAAATTTGGAATTGGAAGAAATATATATATATATATATATTTTTAATAAAATATAAAATACATAATTTAGCATAAAATGCATTATTTTAAATCTTCTTAGAAGATATGTTCGTGTAAAATTTTGTTGAATGACGTGTTGTACGAAAAAAATTACAATTCCATAATTATATTTTCTTGTTAGTTACAACTTTTATAATTAACCGCTATTTAATTAATAATGAATTTCATTAATAATAATTAATAATTCAATAATTCAAAATAATAATTAAATTCAAAGGAAATTTCAACTAAATAGCCGCGATCATAAAATAAGCTACGTTTAATATGGTGAAGAATAATAATGTTTGGCAGTAACTATCATCAATCAATTGAGTACAAGCGTTATCGATACGATTGTCTGTAATTGGTAAGCAATAGTATGTATGTTAATATACAGTGGTGGACAAATAAATGGTGTCACTGCATTTTAACAAATTTTGCCTATTTTTCTATTGTTTATTTAATATGTATTATTTTTTTTTATAAAAGGATAGCCCATTATATAACACAAACCGTATGAATTCGTATTTCAGGCATTGCATGGATAAAAGTGTGTAATACATTCAGAAAAAAAATTATCAAAAATCAACGCGAATTTTTAAGGACTTCAAACTTGCATTTTAAATAAATTTAATGGGCTATAAAACTGCGTACTCACAAAAATTCTGCAAAATCTGATTAAAAATTTTAAAATTTGGATACAATTTTGCAGAATTTTTCTCAACTTTGCACAAAATTTGAAATATGAATTTATATGGGTTTTGTTTTTTATAAAAAAATAATAAATATTAAATAAACAAAAGAAAAATAGGAAAAATTTGTTAATATGTCGTGTCCCTATCTATTTTTCCACCACTGTATGTACATACATGCATATGTACAATATATAACAAAATAAAAGCTATAAACTAATAAGCGCAAAAAATGAGTGATTAGTTTTAGATTAGAATGAGGGTAGGTATTGTTTAATGAACATCTATCAGCAAAAAAGAAACACTAAAAAATTGCATTCGACGCGGAAATTGTTTCAAAAAATTTGTTAAAATCTAAATTTCCGCATTTTACCGGGCGAACAGCGCGCGTACTGCAAAAGTTGCGCGCCCTGCAAGTGTTGCGCTTCATGATTTTTGTAAATTTTCGCAGTTTTCGACTTTCGTACGTGCGTTTCCCACGTTTTGAAAAAAAAAAATTTAAAAATTATGATGCGCAATATTTGCATCATGATGCGAATTATGTTGCTAACCACCTGCTGGGCACTTCTGGGCGCCTGGCGCATTTTCCGCAGCTCATAATCTCGTCGGGGCGGAAGTGGCCACAAAAAGTAGCATACTTTTAGGCGCGTTTTTAAAAGATAGAGAATTTTAAAATGAAAAATGCAGTTTGGTTTTTATTAAAAAATTAGCTTTCATATATTTCGCAGTAATGGAGAAATGTTTCGTTTATAGGTATGTATGCAATATAATGTATGTACGTGTATAATATGTATGCATTTATATGTACCTGCATGATTTTATGTACAAATTATAGTATTTAACTACTTCTAGTGTAAAGTGTAAAATTTATGTACACACATACATACACAAGTATATACGTATGTACATTTGTATCTACATATATGTTTAAATGTACAACACACTCGCATATGTTTCTTATATAATTTTATATATGTACGATGTTTATGCAGCTAGGGAGCAAATAGGCTAAGAGAAAATTACTAGAAAAAAATTGCATCATATTTTTGATGATGAGCCGCGACAAATATCAACTGTGATAAACGGGCAATTCATAGTTGGAAATTAACGCGTCGCGTAAATATTTGTTTCAAAAATTATTTATCTTTATTTGCACAACTAAAATAAGTGTGCGCGTGCAGAAAAAATAAAGTTGCTATTTTACATTTACAAACAAAACTAAAAATTAAATATTTTATAATTTTTCAACTAACGACTAATTCTTGAAAGAAGCGTTGCGGCGCTGAAATACGCATGTCATATACATAGCTATATTAAGTTTAAAAAAAAGTTCTATATGTTAATTGGCAAACGTACGTTCAAATGTGGCTGTGTGTGGCAAAGATAAAAAAATATCCAAAAAAAAAACGTACTAAACACACTAAACTTAACATCTAATGATCTCGGTTTTACTTTGTGATTTTGACTAAATGATTTACTTGCTGAGTTGCTGACGTTCATGAGCATACACACACATTTTATTTTTACTTTACAAACCTTAAATTATACATTTGTTTTCGTATTTTACTTTGTTTTACAAATAAAAATTTATTTAATATAGTGATTAAACAGGCTATCAGGAGTCTTTAAGATTTACAAAAGTTTTGAGCTCCCAATCGCCTGCTCTGCGCAGTGCTGGAAACTTCTATTTTCGTTCTTTTTTATGTATTTACAAAATTTATATCTAATTGCGTTTGTAGGTACGCGAAAACAATTTTATAAAAATTATAACTAACCGATTGCAATAACTACATGCTTATTATTTAAACACATACTTCTGTTCTCTACCAGTCACTGTTTATTTTTTTGTTTTTTATTTTTTGTGTTTTGTGTAAGTAAATGTATGATTTTAATAGCTTAGCATTGCTGACACTTGTTAATCTACGCTATTAACTACGGCACATATGCGTACTTTTTGTTTCAAAGCCTAAAATGTACACACTTCTCTGTATGCGATTTGTACTTGCCATACAAAATACTTAAGATACATTTATCAATTAAAAGTCTTCTGGCATGAAGTTTGTTAGCATTAAATTCTGCACAATTAAATGGCTGATTTATATGTAGAAAAAATCTGTTAAAACTATAAATTTTAACAAAAAAATATCTTACATGTATATATTTACACAAACACAAAGATTTAATTTGTCCATTATTTTCGCAACTTGCAACTTTTTTAACGGGTGGGCTGGTTGGCGCGTTTTATGATAAGGTTGTATTATATAATGTGCTTCGCGATGGCGACTGTAAGCGGAGGATGTCAATGAATATTCGATTATGCTTTGAATTAGTATAAAGGATTTTTTTTTTACTTCACTAGATATACGATCACCGCAAAAAAAAATGAATATTCACAAAAATTACAGTTTTGTTTTACTGTTGTCGTGGAGCATATTTGTCACCACTTGTAACACCTAATTTATGAACTAATACAATTTTCACAGGCTTTAAAACTTTAAGCCACTTACAGTTCACAATTAAGGGCTGGCAATTGCAATTAATAGGCAGATATTTATGTTAAAATAGTTACGCTAATTTGAAACTAAAAATTTACTAAATTAAATGAAATTAATAATTACGCAGTGAACTCATAATATACTTTTTCATGTTATGCGACTATCGCGTATAAAATTGTTTTTTTTTTGTTATTGGTTACAAAACCAATTTAAAGTGCAGGCCAATTGTCTATTTGTAACTGCTAAATATTATTACTAGATTAAAACATTAAAAATGGTAATAAAAAATAATTAAAAAATATAACTCTCTGAACAATGCCGTTACAATTTGCATCTACTTATTTATAACAAAAAATACTAAAAACTTATATGTACATATACATAACTTTGTTGAAGTGCAGTGTTAATGCTTAGCTGGCGCGCAGACTCATCGAAATGGATTTTGTCCGTGCATGTTTTTTTTTTTTCAAATTAACCACCTATTTAGTTTGCGCCAACTTCTGCTAGCACACGAGGATAAACCTTCACCTTTGCATAATTTTATTGGAGATCATTCTGCCGGTGTAACGCGTTATCTATTACTTTGTTCAATATTTATACGCTTAATGGCTTTTCTATGTGTACACGTTTCATCGGTTTACGCGGATGTTTGCGGCGCTGCTGTATTTGCGTGCGGGATATCGCAATTACACTTTGCTGTTGCGAGCTTCGCACCGTTTCTACTAAAGTAGCCACTTCTGCTTCATCTTCGCCATCTAAAGGTCAGCAAAAAGTAAATGTGTTTAAGCCTCACATTCATTTCATTTTTATATTTCGAACAACTTACTATTTCCATCGTCTTCATCGCTGTCATCGGAAGCTTCCCCTTCTTCCTCATCATTGTCATCGTCGAACAGATTTGTTGAATACGGCATTTTGTAAGCAGTCATAAGTAAACTCTCAACCTTGATCTTCTCCGCTGGGCGCATGCGCTTTATGTTAACTGTCTTGGTGTAAGGTCCATCACATGATGGCACCCACTCATCGGAAATGCTATGAGGATTAATAATTATATTTTTTGGACACCTTGGAATGAATGAATGCTCTGTTTCTACATACATTTCATGCGGCGTCCAACGAATGAAACTTTCGTAGGTACCTTGCAACGTTTTGCGTCGCATCATGCATTGGCCCTGGAACGTTATCATATTGCAGCCATCGGAGAGCACGCTTATTTGACGCAAACGATGCTGTAGACCTTCCATTATACCGGCATCAAAAAAGTCGAACATTCGCGCTGTAAAGTTAATATTACTTAATTTTGAAGTACTTAACAATTTATTTATACTTCAATTATAATTTTTTGTTTGCGTAGGGACCAACCCTAACACTTGCCGCAGTAGTTAAGTGGCAACATCAAAACGGCGCAGTAAACGAACAGAGCTGTTTGACATTCGTTTGTACTAACTGAAATCAACTTCATGAATAGGCAATTTACATGATTCAACTTTCGCAGGCGATTAGTTGAACCAAAAGTTGAACGAAAGTAGGCAGCCGACCAACTTCATTGAAAGCGATTAGTTGAAAGGCCGTTTACACCAGGCGATTGTTGCTTTCAACTAAAAATCGCCTGAAAAATCGCCTCATGTAAATTCCCTATTATTCAACGTATTTTTCTAGCGACGCTAACCTCAGAATTTTTTGTGTGTAAAATCAACTTGTATTTGTTTAATTTTTAAGTTAATAAAGACATTTAGAAATAGTATTTCTATAGCTGGTGATCCCACTAATAATATATACTATGGTGAACGAAGGCGAAGATAGATACGAAGACGCTGTCGCTTCTTTCCATATGGCACGGAACTCCATCAAGCCGCCACCGTTCTGGAAGCCAGATACACGCTTGTGGTTCGCATAGGTGGAGGAGCAATTTGTGCGAGCAGGGATTACGGGCGATGAAACGAAGTACTACACAATTTTAGCTGAAATTGATTCAGCAGTTCTCATTCACGCTACCGACATAATTTCATCACCGCCTGATAGGGACAAGTACGACGCATTACAGCAAACACTGATTGCTGAATTTGGCGAGTCGAACGAAAAAAGGCTCAAACGCTTATTTGAAGGCCTCTAATTGGGCGAGAAGAAACCTACTAATTTGCTTCGTGACATGAAAGACTTGAGGCCGGTTGTTCAATGTCTGATTAGGAGGTAGAGGCTCCGGTTAGATACAACGACTGCTTTATCGATCACATGTTATATGCATGATGTCTAAATCGTTGATAATGATGTTTAACTGGCAAGTAGTGATAAGTAAGAGGCATCATAGCATTGAAGAAACCGAACGAAGTCCACGAACTGAGATTTTCAGGGACCATCAACTCTACGAACGTTTTTTAAAGCATACTGCCGCCATCGAAGCGCCACTACAGCGACTCATGGGCATGGGACAGTAGAAGGCTTTCGAAAATCTTAAGAGGCAATTAGCGGCAGCTGCATTATTGGATTCCCTGATGAAGAGCGCGACAATCGCTCTCATGACCGACACTTCGGACATCGCCGAAGGTGCCGTTCTACAGCAACGGGTGAACAATGTTTGTGTGCCGTTGGGATTCAACTACCAGAAGTTTACACCAACCGAGAAGCGGTATAGCACATATGAATGGGAGTTACTTGCCATATATAAATCTGTGCGGCATTTTCGTTCATAATTTTTGGAAGGAACGAATTTCGCAATATTTACAGATCATAAGACGCTCACGCATGCACTCGATCAAAAGTGGGAAAAACTATCCCCACGGCAAACTCGTCAATGGAATTTTATTAGCCAGTTTTCGTCTGATATACGGCACTTAAGCGGAGCTGAGAACCTTATAGCCGACACGCTATGAAAAATCGAAACGTTTTCGCTACCATCGTCGATAGACTTGCAGCTTCGTTACACCTGGTCAAAAGTCAGCTTCCGGGTACGAGCATACAAATCATTTGCGATAACTCAACGGTAACACGTTGCCAACATGTTCCGGATTTTTTGCGACAGGTGGTTTCCAATGCGGTCCACGGTTTGGCACATCCTGGTGCAAAGGCAACAATAAAACTTATTTCAAAGAGCTTTGTCTGGAAAGGATTGAACAGTGATGTACGAGCGCGGGTGCGTAGTTGCCCAGCATGCCAGCGTTGCAAGATAGCGCGTCACACGAAAGGAGAACTACAGAAATGTTTGGTCCCTTGGAAGCGTTTTGACCATGTTAATGTGGACATCGTCCGCCCGTTTGCCCCTTCGCGCGGCACTACTACTTAACCTGTGTCGACCGTTTTTCACGATGGTTGGAAGTTATCCCTATAGCGGACATGACCGCTGAGACAGTGGCAAGAGAGCTTTTAAACGGTTGGATAAGCTGGTTTGGTACGCCAAAGTACATTACTACTGATCAAGGGCGTCAGTTCGAGAGTGCGTTGTTTAAACAACTAGCCATGCTATTAGGCGTCAAACACATCCGTACCTCGTCTTTAACGGTACCTGTACCAAGACGTATACAATATTGTTTGGATCAAGACAAGTGACGGTGTCCATTGACAGGCTTAAGTCGGCTTACTCGTCCCTGGAGGAGTTAGCAGCGATACATCACCAACATACACAACTAACACTTGCCCGTTCCCACGACAGTCGGGTCTACGTAACCGGAGCGCCCCAGATTTATATCTGGCCAAGGACTGTCACTTCAGCAACACTTCCCAAAAACTCTTTGGGGGATTTGTATGCTATTACAACAACAACTAATGTGTAACATCAACTTGTATTTGTTTAATTTTTAAGTTAATAAAGACATATAGAAGTAGTATTTCTATATTTGTATGAAAGGGCCAAATTCACATTGCGTAGTAAAATCACAATCGGCAGTTAACTACAGATTTTTAGTACAAAATTATCTGTACTTACCTGAAAACGGTTGACGCCGATAGCGCAATTTTTTTCCATTCTTCCGCAGCTGCTTGGGCACTGGCGGATCTGAGGTACGCTTGTTTGAGCTCTCCTTATTTTCAGTGGCCGTAAAGTGATTATTTACGTGTTTTTGCAGAGCCAGCTACAAATGAATCCAAAATGTGATTATTAGTTTTTGCTCATTTAAATGCTTAGTCAACCACATTTACCTGCGATCCAAAACGCAGCCCACAACCTTCGACAATGCACTTAAATTGCTTCGAACCGCCATGCGATAGCACATGGCGTTCCAACCAGCGGCGCGAACACGACTCCTTGTTATAAACCTTACAACCGACCCATAGGCATGAGAAAGGACCAGTTTGTGTATTGACATGATGTGTCTGCATATGATCCAACAATTTTGAACAGCTATCATGCTTCTTATTGCATTTATGCCAGTAACAGACGCCATCATGACGTTTAGCACCTTTCGGACCATAGCGAAAACCGCCCGTTTCAGCAGGGAAACGTATGGTTTTTGGCTGAGAAAGTATTGGCGAGATGGCGCACTTAGGCAGCGAATCACTGGTAGATTCAGCGAGTTTAGTGTCGATGAGGGTAGGTGTAGAGGTGAAGCTGTTACTGTTGCTGCCGCTGGACGTTGACTGATGTTCGCCGGCGCTGCTGCTGCTGCTGAGACTGCTACTCGTGCAGCTGTTGGAATTGCTGATATCGATGCCATTCGGTAAACTAAGAGCAATGGGCACGTCGATGTTGGAGGTAGAACTTGTAGTTGCATCTGATGAGCAGACGCCACTACTTATATCAGCGCCGAAAATTGGGGCTGGCGAGACCGGTGATGGTACACTGCTGTTAATAGAGTTGTTATCGCTGGAGGCGGAACGCAAGCAACCAATACTATGACTGGCACTATCAGCGCTGCCTGCGCTCATGGTAGACAGCGGGGTGGGTGGTGGCGAATTCGAGTCGATCGAATTGATGATGTTGGCAATAATTTCCGCTTTACTGCTATTATTGGAGCTAAGCAAATTAAATATATATTAATCAAATTTTAACGGGATAAAATCTCTAAGCAAAACTTACATAGAACTAACGATGGATTCGCTGCTTTCACTAGCCGTCAAACTTCCTCCAATTCCTGACTCTGGTGTAGGCAAATCGCGCTTTTCACTTATTTCTTCATCCCCATTGTCATCTTTTTCTACATCTTCGAGTCCGGCTGTAAGCGATTTATCATTTGCCGTTGTGCCATCAGCCGAATTCGACATATCTGAAGTTAGATTGGAAGATATGCATGAAGATGTCACCAATTCACTAAGCATATCCCTTCCTGTAGCCGCGGTAACACATGATGCTGATGATTCTGAGCCAAGGGATGCCGAATTCGATTCACACGGCTGTGGCGGCAATGGCGGCGGAGAGTTGCGCGGTGACGATGGCGATGGTGAGGGTGCAGAGGAACAGGAGGCAGATAGGGAGGAGAGCGACGGTGGGGTAGATGCTTCCAGCGAAAGATCAGCTGCCGAAGATACGGAATTCGAGTGGGAGCTAAACGAATACGATGAACATTCATTTGCATGCGTTATGCTGTTGGCTATGCTGGTCGATGTGCCACTGGTTGTTGAGGGATACATTTTAGTAGTGTCCTCCATTAGTTCAACCTTAATATCTGCTGGTAGCATTTGAGTATGCGACGAGGCCTTAAAGCTTTCCAATTTAATTCCACTATCGGAAGTATTGGCAGAGGAGAAAGCGACAGCTTCGTCCAATGGCTCCTCTTTAATTTTCGGGCAGAAACTATCGATCGATGTGGTATTCGAAGTGGAGCAAAGGGAAGGTGAGGACGCGGATGAATATGATGACATTGGTGAGTTGCAAAACGAGGGCAATAGCGAAGAGCACTTATTCAATGTATTATTGCTACTGATGTTTTTGCTGTTGCTGCCTGTAACGGGCACAGAGATTGAGACTGTGCCATTCGAATTTTTAACCATGTCGAAGAGATCAGGGGTTGAAGGTATGGTGGTGGTTGAAGTAACGGTTGTGCTAGCGACGATTGTTTTCGTTGTTGGAGGAGTGAACGAGACTGCTGTTGTTGCTACTGCTGAAGATGCCGTGATTAATTTGGGAGCGAGTGGCGGCAAGGTTGGCAATTTCATGGCACTCGGTATCACTGCCGCATTAGTTGTGCTCGGCGCAGTGGTTTTTGTGGTGTTCATAGCCGGAGCAGGTGCAATGCTTATGAGCGCCGGCGTAGGCAATCCAGCAACGGGTTGCAACTGCTTTGTCATCGCAGTGCGAGTGGTAGGCGATGACGTCATGGTGCCACAACCACCAGTGCTGCTACTTAACGCTGGTACCAAGGGTGGCGGCGTTGTTGGAGTAGCAATGATTTTACAACCACCAGAGATTTTCGCCTTTGTACTCGTCAGCGTCGTTTTGCATGGCGCGGGCGCTACTGGTACCGGAGCTGGCGCTACCTTTGGCATTCGCTTCTGATACGGTTTGGTATGGGCAGCTGGCTTACTGGTTTGTGTATTGCCAGGAACATTGGCGGTAGTTGCTGGCGCTATTGCCGTGGTGCGCGTTTTTCCATGAGAAATCGTCACCAGCGGCGGCGGTTGCGAATTGAGAGTTGTAAATTGTTGTGGAACTGAAGAGGCAGTAGTTGCTTTAACGATTGCCAGTTTGGCAGTGTTTGCGCTGTTTGCTGCAGCAACGGTAGTGGTCGCATTAACTGGCAGTGTCGTTAATGTTGCCGTAGACGATGGCGACGAAGTAACATTTACAGCGGACAAGGGTGGGGGTTGAGTTGCTGTTATAAACTGCGGCTGTTGCTGCTGGTGTTGTTGCTGCAAAAATGCTAGAAGTTGTTGCTGCTGTTGATGGAAGTCGGTATGCTGCTCATGAGCGGCTTGGGCCTGCTGCTGTCCGGCACCAGCAAATATTGAACTTAGAGCGGGAAGCGCACTTGGCTGTATCGGTTGAAGTGCGGGCAACTGCTGTGGTTGTTGTATTTGCACTTGCTTCTGTTGTTGACTGTTGTTTACGGCCAATGCCGCTGCAGCTTGTGCCAGCATAGCCGGTAGTGAGGCCGCGTTTAATATCAGGCCAGCTGGGGTGGCCATGAATACCGGTTGCGCAGCTGCAGCGCCCAATCGTTGTAATTGTTGAAATTGCTGCTGTTGCTGTTGTTGTTGCTGCTGTTGATTCGCGGCAATGGCTGCAGCGATTTGTTGCTGGAAGATCTCTTGGAAACTTGTGTTTGTGGCCTGTGCCGTGGCCGCAGCAGCAGCAGCAACAACTGCTGCTTTCTGTTGTTGTTGTAATTGCAACTGCTGTTGCTGCTGTTGTAACTGCTGCTGCTTAATGAGTATCTCTTGAAGGTCTGCGGCAGTCATCAAGTTGAAAGGATTTGCAGTGGCGGCGGCAGTTGCAGCAGCAACCGCCGAAGTTGCCGTTGTGGTTGTTGCAGTGGTGAACTGCTGGAGCTTGAAGACCGTACCATTGAGGAAGTATTGTGCGGCTGCTGCCTGCGCCGCTTGTGCTGATGTCGCAGCCGCAGACGCTGCTGGGTTGGCATTTTTAGCTGCTGTGGCCAAGTTGTTTAGCTGCATTATATTTGCACCATTTGTGGCAGTTAATAGCTGAGGCAATTGGACTAGATTCGGTAATTGCACTGCAGGCAGTTGATAGAGCGCCTGGGCTGCGGCGGGCGCAGCTGTTGTTGTGGTAGCAGTGGCTGTTGCGACAGGGGCCAATTTCGGAGGACTTACTGCTTGTTTCAGTTGTGTGGACGTCGCTGCCGTAGGTGTACTTGTCGTAGGTAGACGTATGGCAGTAAGAAGTACTGCTGGTTGATTTGTCGTCACCTGCGTGGTAGCTTGCTGCTGCGTAGCGCCCGTTGAAGCTGCCTGTTTCGCAGCGGCTTGTTGTTGCATTTGTTGTTGTTTCATTTCAGGCGTGCGTGGCGCAATGGCAACGTGCTTCTTAGCTGGTGATTTACCGGTGCCGCTGCCATGGTTTCCCGAAGCGGAGGGAGTTTTTCGTAAATTAGGAGCCACTTGTGCGATTTTGGTGGGTTTACTGCGTTCAATCTTTTTCAAAGCAGGCACCGGCATCGTCGGCAATGCAGTTGCAGGTGCAAGTGTGACCACACCGCCTTTAGCAGATGAAGACGTGGATGTTGTTTGGGCTAAGGATGTTGACGCCGGTGGTGAAGCTGCAATAATGCTACTATTTATTGATGTTGCTGATGAAACTAGCGTTGGCTTAGTTATAGTGCCGCTGCCGTTACAGTTACTGTTGCGGGTACTATTGAGGGTACTATTCTCCTTCAACTGCGCTAATATGTTGAAATATTTATTAAGAGAGGCGGTGGTAGCAGGCGCACTCATTGTTAGTGAAGTAGTGCTCATACCCCCGCCCGACGAACTGCATGCCGCGATTAGCACCGATTCCATATTGCGCTTAGCTAGATTGTTTTGATGGTTTTGAGACTTCATTTGTGACTTAAAGTAACCTGTAATTTTCGTCTGTGATTCTTCCAGTGCAGCCGCTTTCAGCCTTTTTGCAGCGCTAACTCCATTTGCACTGGAGGCTGCACCGGCGTTGGAACCACTTGCCGCGCTATCAGTAGCTGTGTTCCGTGCTTTTTTGCCTGAGCTATTATCAGATGATGTCACGCTAACGGCACTGCGTTTCTTATTAGGCTGTGTAGACCCCGATAAGTTGGTTGGTAGAATTGTACTATTATTTGACGCATTATTCCAGGGCCATTGAAGAGTAGGTAGGACATTGCGTCCGTTGGCAGTGTTATTACTTTTATTTTGTTGCTGTTGTATTTGTTTTAATTTGGCAGTGTTGTTGCTGTTATTGCTATTTGTTCCTGTGACAGTGAGTGCATTAACATTTGTGCCACTAGTAGAAGCACTGGAACTTCCATTTGTCGCGTGTCCGTTGTTGGCGTTGTTATTCGCCGCGGCCAATATTGTTGTTTGTGGTGGCATGTTTCTTTGACTTTCAGATACGCTATTAATGGCCTTGGCGGGCGAATTGCTTTGCTGTTCGTCGCCTATTGTTGAGTGTTGACTGAACGGAGAACCCGGTTCAGAAGCATCTTCGCTAGATCCAGTGCTAGAATCCGTACTGCTCAATGATATCACGACACCACTGGAAAGAAAAAGAGATAATTTAGATTGATTTGTTTAAATGCGCAAGATTATGCTACTGAAAGACACGCCCGTTCACTTAGCACTCACAAACCTATCACTCATGGTGGACTAGAATGCAAGCACCTATTAAACCATACTTTTTATAGCGGCAGATTCTAATTGACTTTTATTACTTTTTCATTAACAATTTGGCTTTAGTAAACTGAGGACAGGCGCTTTTGACCCATGCTTTTCAACAAATAAATCTTCACTTTTTTTTCACTTTTCCCCCAAGCCAACGCTCTAAAATGACAGAAAAGGTAAACAAAATTTGGCATTGCAGTATCCACAAATTTTCGTTCTTTTGACATTTCTCTTTGCGACGCTTTCTTTGTTTTGGGATTAAAACGCGCTGGCGCGAGCAGTTAGGGATCAAAATGCAAATCGGTTTGGCAACACGAATGTTTACAAACAGCTGATTGCGCGCTTGCTAGCCTTTTGCGGCAGATGGCGCGAGTTTACGGCCAACAGATGCCGCGCGCTGCGCTTTGTATAGGAAATCGATAATTTAACACATACATACTTTGCAAATTGTTTACCCTTCAAACCATTTTTTCAGAGTATTCTGAATTGTAAAGACATTTTAAAAAATTCGTAAAGATGTCATCCGAATTTTTTTCAGAATTTTCTTTGTTTTTCGTACAGGAATTTCTTTACGAGTTTGTGTCGACCCCTTGATATAATTTTCATATATTCATATATTTCACATTTATTCTTTATTTAAAATTAGTACAATAAGACTGTCTTTTGAAGTACAACAGCAATATATGCATGTATGTAACTAAACAGATTTTGAGGTTATATTAATACAGGAATGATATTAGATCTCAGTAAATAAGATGTACAAACTAAAAATTATGGACTAGATAAAAACTTGAAGATTCGTAAAAAAATCGTTACAGAAATGAGATACTCCTAAAGATTTCAGGGACTTTGGTTTGAAGGGTCGTTATAATTTATATTTATTTGTATTTATAAATACGCTAAAAAAACTGTGCGACTAATCTCTGAAGAGAGTATTCCGAGATTACTCTCAATCGGGTACAATTGGGCATTAATTAGTGGCAACTAGTCTCATACGGGTCATTATGGAGATCAATTAGTCTCGACTCATCCCTTATGGGTATAATTAGAGGTCAATTATTCCCCGACTAATCTATAACGGCTACTATTAACGATTTAATGATATGTACCTACTTAAGGCAAGTTACGGAAATTAAGTCTAGACTAACTAAGCTTTTTGTCAATAAAATTTCATGTGTTGCCTAACAAAACCGAGAATCCCGGTTTTTTAAAAGTGACTAGTTACTTTACACGCGTTAAGGTATAAAGGGGAACAATTAGTCTCTTCATAGGACATGCTCGAACAAAAGCGAATAGTTCATTCCATATAAAGAGATCAAAAGTGGTATTAGTCGCATGTTCCTTTGCGATTGCTGCCGGAGTCATCCCGGATTAGTAGCATTTTTTGCAAGGTATGTTATACCCCTATGGCGTAAAAAATATAACTAATAGAAAGACGGGTTTTGTTGTTACGGCATACAAGTTCCCCCAAGGAAGGGCCGTCGAAAAAGCATGTGATCAATTGAGAGTTTTCCGTATAGGTTTTTTTTAGGTTAGCACNCTTTTGAATTGATTTTTTCGCTCTATTTTAAACTGATTTGAAATTTTAAAAATTGCCTGCACATCAGCATCAAAATACCTTTCTAATGATATATAACTGTTTATACCTTAGAAGTATAGTTTAGCCGTAAAAGGGGTGTAAAGGAAACATGATTGCCTATTTATATATATGATTAGTGATTAAAGCCTATGACGAAGGAGCAGTTTCTAGCGGAAATATCGAAAAATATGTGTTCACACAGGGTCAGTGCCAATTGATAGAAAAGAGGAAATTTTTACGGATCAAAGTAAAAATTTGACATTTCTCATGACATATCGCGCGATCGTGGTGATATTTCAGGCCCCTAAAAAATCCCGGGCCCGGGGGGATTCCTCCCTTCTCATCTCTAGACGGGCCTGCCCCTAGGAGTTTTTGGGAATGATGTTGGAGTGAGAGACCATGGCAGGATATACGTACATATGTACATATGTAAATCTGGGTCGTTACGGTTATGTAGACCCAACTGTCGTGGGAATAAAAAGGCGTCGTTGAAGTCGCAGTAAAGAGTGAAATGTTAACATAGAAGGCGATGATGACGTGAACATATTTATGTAATCAAGTGGCAGAGGCAGCTGCAAGCAGTGGTAGGTGCACTGAAAGGACGACAGATAAACGCGAAGTGTAAAAAGGAAAAATAAAATGGTATGTTCATATGTTTGAAAGCACATACACGTACATACATACATATACATATGTACATATGGACATATACATAAAAAAGGATAAAAGGCGAAGAGGGTCCTTTTGAGAATAAACCAAAAATGTATGCACATACATATGTATGTTTGAAGCACACACACATATGTACATATGTATATAAACGGATGCTAAGAGAAGAGGGTCCTTTTGAGCATCAAACAAAAAAAGGACCAAAATGCAAGGCAGGCGATGTGTGATGAGGTTTTGGGTTTGCATTATCCAACGTGAGTAGTTGGAAGTAAGTGTAACTTTAGTACCAGTGTTGATTTGTTGTGGATCAACAGCATCAAAAGTGATAAGAAGTAATTCAAAGCACCCACGCTTGTTGTTGGACATCGGTCGATAAGCGCTGACGTGAAACAACCAATCAGCGAAGCCAACTCGTGGGGAATCCCCCGATTTGCGGGGAGTTCCAGTTTGCGTGGCGAATCGGGGAATTTCAATTCTAGTATAATAATTCTAGTATAATAAAGTTTCAAATTGCTAAAAATTACCGTTGATTTTTCAGAATTTTCTTTGTTGCGTTTGCTTTCATATAGCGAATAAAAATAATTTATTTTTATATGGAAAAAAAACCGCAACAACTTCGGAAAAAATCTTAAAACGAAAATTTTTAGCCATTTGAAACTAGTACGTTATTATTTTAGAATTGAGTGGGCTACAAAACTGCATACTCAAAATATTTCTAGAAAATCCAATTAAAAAGCTCAACATTTTTACGAAAGTTTGTTGAATTTTTCTAAAACATTGCACAAAGTTTCATACTTGGATTTATACGATTTTTGTTAAAGAATCAACTATATTTCTACAAAAAATAACAAAAAAATAAAAACAATTATTGGTGCAAGTAAAATGTTTTCGACCACTGCATGTATGTACATAAATATTACATAAATATTTTTTATTCTTTATTTGTTAAACTAACTTTATAAAAGTTTGGTGTGGTTTATCAATATCTACATCAATTTTAATGCTTTCACTCCCTTGAATTGTTTTATATCGAAAAAATATACCCCAGTTTTTAACTGGAAATCAAAAAGTATTTAGAGGTCGCTCAAAGCGATCAAAGTTTTCCATGCATCTTATATGGGAAAAAACAACTTTTCGTAGAAATGGTATAGAATTCTTGAAAATCAATATTTTTCGATCGGAACACTCTGGTTCGCTTCAGAAGACTTCCAATAACAATACCCAATTGTTTATTTAACAAATTTTTTAATATTAAAGATTTTTTATTGGTCCCCCCATTGCATTTTCTGGCATTTTTTTGGTGGTTTTGTGGTGGGCCTACAAATTGTAGTTACCATGAAAAAACGGTTAAATAAATAATTGGATATTATCATTGGGAATTTCCAGAAGAGAAACAGAGTTTTTTCCTGTAGAAAAATATAGATTTTCAAGAATTCTATGCCATTTCTACGAATAGCGGTTTTTTCCATACGTACATGGAAAACTTTGAGCGCTTTGAGGGACCTGTAAATATTTTTTGATTTAAAAATAAAAAATCGGGGTATATTTTTTTCGATATATTATTTTCGAGCATAAAATTCCGACTTTACTTCTTCACATGCATTTTTGGATCACCCTAATGCGCAAAATATTTAACTGACAAAAGCCGATGTATGTGAGCTCAGGATGTTTGCTGCCAGGTTCATACGTAAGGATGTACATGTGTATGTATGTACCTACATATTTAAAACGGTTCTGCTTCAATTAAAGTCAAACGCATTGCGCAAATGATCGACGATTGTGCACGATACAGGCAGTCGCGGTATGATTAAATATTGTCCGATTTTTGTGGGTGTTCAAGTATACAAACATCTGTGTGTGATATTAGAATAACAACTATTACTGTGGCCTAATACGGTGTTTACATGAGGCGATTTTACAGGCAATTTTTAGTTGAAAGCAACAATCGCCTGGTGTGAACAGCCTGTCAACTAATCAGTTCCAATAAAGTTGGGTGGCAGCCAATTTTTTATCCAACTAATCGTTTCTAAATTTGTCTGTAAAATCGCCTCATGTAAACACCGTATAAGCTTACTTATAAAAACGATGTACGTTTTACGCTGTGTAGGTATGTATATAAATGTAAGGATGTACTTAATTTATTATTATATTTTTCTATCGCAGTAGGAGCCGTTTATTAACTCGCTTTGTTCTTGTCGCTTGAAAATTTCTGCAAACAAATAGGCGTGCTATATACATACAAACATACATACATATATGTACATATACATTTTTTATCTGTGACTTTAGTCCTTCAATTTCCGTGTGGGCATGTGGCGTTCTCAGCATTTTTGCCTCTCAAAATAATTTGCTCTATGCCCAATGAATTCCATACAAACATACACTCACCCAGTTGTTTAAATGTTTGCATGCACATTAGACCGTATCACCTTAAAAAAAGTTCCCCGAATACCTCTGACTCTTAAAATATTTCTGCAATATAATTTCGAAAAAAACAATTTTTTTCCCGACCCCTAGCACCTTTTTACTTTTTTTCAACAACAATTTTATGTATGTTTTTAAAATAGGTCTACAGGATAATACATTTTTATTTTTTTTAAGTTTAATGATTTTTGGAGAGCTGTAATTTAATTTTCATCCAATCATAAGTGGGCGTGGCTATCCCTCATTTTCCGAAAACAATTTTATGTATGTTTTTAAAATAGGTCTACAGGATAATACATTTTTTTTTTTTAAGTTTAATGATTTTTGGAGAGCTGTAATTTAATTTTCATCCAATCATAAGTGGGCGTGGCTATCCCTCATTTTCCGAAAATTTATAAAATTCTTATTTTTCGGCTAAAGTGCATTGTCAATTTTCCACAAGTGCGCTCGGGTATAAAAATTTGAAATTGCCTTGCAGAAATACTTTACCCTGGGATTGTGAATTTCACATTTAATACATTTAAATTGTTGAGTTCCGCTTAAAATTTTAAGAGAAAATTATCAAATTTATAGCCCAATTCTGTATCGGTGACAAATTTTTTTTTTACTGACAAATTTAAACTTTTCCATATATTTTTCCGTAATAAAAACTGTGACAAGAATTTGTCAGTGATACAGAATAGAGCCGTTAATATAAATGAAATAAATAAAAATTTAATAAAATGCATCGAAAAAACGAATAATCAAAATTTTTTTTATAAAAAACTTATTGTCCCAGAACTGTCCAAAATGGAACTTGTTCACTTCGTAGGACATCGCCATGTAAAAAAGAGACAGTTGAAAGCATTGCGTTGGGATAGGATAGAGATCGAGAACCAGTACCGCCATTTAAAGTGCTTGTTCTGCGCTAGTTCTGAACTAGCGCGATTTACTGCAAGGTATGTATGTCTTCTGTGCCTTTTTGTTAACTGCACGCTTCCATCTCTGTTGGTTTGATTCCGTAAAATCTAGCGAAAAAGGTAAATTTCTCTGTGTGTTCGCGATGGCTGTACATATATGTATACATACATGTGTAGTTAGATTATTAAGAAGCGGGTTGTAGAGCAAGGCGATTTGAAGAAATGGGGCCGTCATACAGATTTATTTCCTACTCAGCACAAAACGAGAAACCTTTTTTATATGTATGTAAATAAATACATATGTAAATATGTACATACATACATATGTTGGCATACAATGCTTTTGAGAAAAAATCTAACAGAAAATGTCCTTTTAAGTCAAGCATATCGAGATCCATCGGGCACAACAATCTAAGTTGAGTATGGAAGCAAAGCGAATGGACTGATGAAAAATCCACTGTCATCGAAAAAACACTTGGCACATTCACACACTGTTGACAGTTGACAGTAATTTTGAAAAAGTAGAGGACTTTTCTTGGGGTTGCCGGCATTCTTCTTCTTATTTGGCGCTGTAACCAACTAAGCCCTTTTCGCTGAGTTGAGCATAGCACGCCAGTGAAGCCAAGTTCTTCTCCACTTGGTCTTTTCATCGCCAGTACTAATATCGTGCGACTTTTTATTACAAATTTTCGCCTGCGGCGCTTTTTTCATAAAAGACGATATGTAGTTCGACAAATAATGAAAATTTTTTAACAAAAAATCGCCCGATTTTTTATTACAAATTTTCGCCTGCGGCGCTTTTTCATTAAAATCTATACTTCGATAAATCATTCAAGTTTTTAATAAATAATCACGTTTTTAGACTCTGGAGCTTTTTTTTTTTAAATCAATAAATCGATATACATATAATAAAAAAAACCGTATTATGTGCGTTTTTATTATTGCCTGTCTTCAGTGTTTTTTTTTTCTGTTTTTTTTTTGTGGTCAATTTTTGTTATTTGTGGCAGCATCGACATTTCAGTTCAATTGGTCTACAAAGCAAAAAGTGAGGTTGAATTTGAAATTTTTTGCAACTTTAAATGCAAATTACTTAAAAACTATAAGCCTCCGGAGGATGGGGTTTTCGGATTTAGAATCAGGGGGACCCGCCCTACACCACCTGATTTTTATTTTTTCCAAAGCCTGATTCCGTATTGGAAAATTTTCCCTACATAATATATTATATTCACAAATAAAAACTTATTGTAAAAATTCTAAAGTTGTTGTAAAAAATCTAAAGTATGTATGTACATATGTACATACATACATGTATGTGTATGGTTTGGATAATGTGGTATAGCCTTTTTCTTGTCTTGGGGCCACTCTCGGATTTCTCCGTTTTTTGGCATCTAGAACGACCGGTATTCAAAATTTGCAAACAAACTGTAATAAAATCTCCAAAACATAAATTGCGAAATGAAATTTTTAACTTACATTTGCAATATTAACAGCTTCTTCTTTCTACATATTTTTTTTTTATAAATTCGATTTCTTGCAGTTAAAAAAAAACTTAAACACAAATTTTTTTAAGTCATTACATGTTAAGGTGATAACAAACGTTGCAGACTTGCTATAATTGAATATAGCAGACTTTACAAAAAAATAATTTGAAAGTAATTTTTACCTTGCCAGATTATATTGGGCTTCAGGTTCTCCTTTATTGACATTTTGTTGAACTTTTTAATTTATTTATTTTTTACTAGATCCTTTGTATTTTGTTTTAATTTTTAATAATTTTTCGTGCATTTCTTAAGGTTATCGGCAGTAAATCAATTTCCCCTGCCAGTGTCTGAAACACTAAAAGTTTGTTATGAAAATAAATACCTACATATACACATAATGTTATTTTTTGATTAAAAACTTTTTCGTGAATTTTTGCAAATTTCTAAACATTTGCGGTTTCTATGTGTGGGAACGTTTTTTACGTTGAATGTTGAATAAATTAGTTAAGTGTTTTTGTTGTTTTGCACTTGACGTTATGGCTGCGATTGTCGATTTTCGTACGTTTTTCGTTATGTATTCATATTACACTTTATTTTAATTTTATTTTTAAGCTGCCATCAGTTCATGCATAAAATTTGTAATTATTGCACATAGGTATATTTATTTTACCGCATTGTCACGCTATTTGTGCACCACTTAATATTTTTCTAACAAGTAAATTATTATTAAGTTTTATTTTGCTCCTTAATTTCAAACATTGAATTAATTTGAAATGGTTGTGCACTTATTTTTAACATTTAAATTTGTTGCTGCTGGTTAACGTTGTTGTTGCTGCTGTTATTGTCGCTGGCGACGTTCTGCACACATGGAATCAAGATGCATAAATTATGCGGCTGGGGCAAGCAGGCTAACATGCATCCATTTGTACATACAAACATACTAGCTACATACACATGTAAGTATGACTAGCACTTCACTACATACTATAAGTGCGGCCACTATTTGTAGCCACTGTTAAAAAAGCCGACGGAAGCGGAAGTCGTTAAGTGCTTTTGCACTCGGCTTTTATTAACATATTTATTGGATTTTAGTGGTATTTTTGTTCTTTTACGATTTTATGCTTTTAACATTTGTAATTTAATGGTTTTTATTTGTTATTTTTAATACAGTAGACTTCTTCCCAGTGGTTTCAATCATTTATTTTGTATGCGACCCCCTATAGAAGTGTGAACTTTTTAATAAATTCGTTATTTTTATTCTACACATTATGGCAATATAAAAATTATTATTACAGTAGCAGTACAAGAACCGTTGCAATAGGTGTGAAAGTTTTGTGAATACAATTGAGTTTTGCCTTCAAAAAAAAAAAGTTTGTTAAATAAATTGAACTAAAAATTTATTTGTGTACATTTTTAAAAGCTTCATTAAAGACTCACAATTCTTCAAAAATAAAGATTGCTTGATATTTATCACGGAAAGCAAAATAAATATTTTTAAAACAATATTTTAAATATTAGAGCTAAAACTAGCTTAAAAACTTGACATAAACCATTTAAAAGGAACTGTGGTTGAGCTGTGTGAATTTTCATACATACATAATAATTTCTAATTTACACATAAAAGAAGTAATTAAAATGGCTCTACTTAAACATCATCTTTTCCAGAAAAAGGTTTTTAAACATAGTCAATTTGTTCTCTTTTCCAATTGCTCTTAATTTAGTGCTTTAAGCAATCGCATTGCATACCTCAAGGCGATTAAAGCATAAACCCCAACGCATCAAACGAAAATTGCCAACAGAGCGCACTAAGTACGAACATTGAATTGACAGTTAATTTGCCGACGGACAAACGACTTTTGGGCACTGTCAGCTGGTTAATTCAATAATTCGCCGCCGTATTCAAAAATACTTTAATTCAACGCTCGCAGACACTTTGACTTCGGCAGCATGTCAGCACGCCAGCACGCCAGCTAACTTCCTGCATTTGTTTACTAATTTATTGCCGTGCTGTTGTTATTTTTGTTGCCCAAGTTGTAGTAATTAAGCGCATACGGTGTTGACATTTGCTATGCGGTGGATGTGTGTGCGCACACATGTTCCCATGCGTGTTGTATGCATGCACATATGTATGTATGTATGTATGTAGAATGGTGTGACTGCATGTCAGCCGCCGCTTACTAAGCGCATGATGCCACATAACAAAAAAAAAATAACGCGCGTAAAAATAATTTCACTAATAATAATAATCAAAATGCAACAACAAACACAATAATAACAGCAACAACACATCCGTCGCACTAACCACACCGACATACATACTAATAATGAAGAATAACAAATCAAATGTGTCTGCGCTCTTGTCTCGGACCGGGCTGCGCCACGCTGCCACTGCCGTTGTCGTTGTCGTTGCCGTTGCCGCCACCACCCTAATCGGCCTATGACTTTGGTCGACCGAACGGTCGCGACCGTCAAGCCGACCGACCGACCGAATGCTTTCGTGCTGGCGACCATGCGGCCGATCATGGCGCGGCAAGGCAGCAGGGTTCGTCGTCGCCGTCGTCGTCGTCGTCGTCGTCGCTGTTGTTCGTGGAGTGGAGTGCATTGAACGCTTAACAAAATAGAAACCGCACACCGCATACCACCTCACCGCGCTGCTACCAACACTCTACCTTCTTCGACTCATCGTCCAAACGGTAGATGTAGTGGAGAAGGTGGTGGGGGCAGTGGGGTGAGGTGGTTTTGCTGCGCTGCACACGGCTGCATGGGTGCCTCTATGCCACAACAACTTCTGTTTATTACTGTTCTGCTCGGCGTATGCTGCTCACCACGTCTGCCTCTTCGTTAAACTTCACATACATAATTGCCTACGGACATTATACATATATGTATATATGTATGTACGTATGTTTGTGGTTCTGCTGCTTTTTTAGTTGCTCACTATTTTTATGGGGTTTTCTTCTTTTACTTTTTTATTTATGCTTTTCTTTTTTGTTTTCATTTTGTATTAGTAATTTTATTTTTATTGTTGCCTCGGTCGTCACTCTTGCTGCTATGGCTGCTGTTGCAATGGCCCCTGCCTGCATATTTTTATAGTTTTTTTTTTATTATTATTATTGTCTGAAGTTTTTTGACGGTTCTTAAACCGTGCTTTTTCTACGAGCACGAAATTATTTAAATACATACATACAAACATGCATACTCGTATGCCCGTTTTCATATAATAGCCACAGCATTTTTTTATACCTTTAAATATGTACATATGTATGTATGTATGTCTATACGCACACAATAATGCTAAAATCAAAAAAATAAACAAAAAATATAAATTATATTATGATTTAAAGTTTACACCCTAGAGCCCAACCGTTATTTCTTAAGGAAGAGCCACTTAATAGGAATTTTAGGTAAAGCTTTTTGTTTTATTCAAATTGATATGATTTTATAGAGCAAACTTGATTTCCACTAAGAAAAAATTGTTTTATTAATTTAAAATAGTTCCAAAATCTTATAAAAACTAAAGCTGCTAAGTTGGGAATTTCTTCAAGCTCCTGGGTTTCTATGAATACTAAAATCAATTTATTGATGCAGTAGACGTGTTTCAATGCTATTAGGCGTTTGGTGAGTAATCTAACTACCTTGAAAAAAGCTAAATTTCGAAAGAAAATGTGATGGTAAAACTGTTTCCAACAAAATTTTTTCAGACTTTCCAGAAGAATATTTTCTCATTCTCTATTTTTTCGAGTTTTGGAAATATGAAATCCTCCAAATCGTACTACAAAATTAAGTAACATGAAAAAATACAGTCAAAAAAGTTCGTGTTAGAACAAAAAGTTTTGTAGGAGAAAACATATTTCCAAATTAGATAAAAAAAAGTGGTAAATTCTGTGAGTCAGTTTTGCTTTTATGAATTGATTTAATTTTATTTTTATCGTGTGATCCCTGTCAAATTTTAGACGAAGTTTTTCACAAATACATATTTCACGTATCGCTAAAAATTGTATGAACATTCTCCTTAAATATATGTATGTATGTATTATAAAATAAAATCATATTAAAAAATTGTATATTAAAAAAATACAGAAAAACATGTAAATGTTTACTGGCGTGCCAAGAGAGCTAGACTTAAAAATACTTGACCGAAGTAAAGAAAGATCCCCGTTAAAGAAAACTGACAGTGAGGATTAGGTATATTATTGCAGTAATGTGAAAAAAATCTGCATTTCTTGTGTGTAAGAAACCGGCGCTAAATTGAGGCTAAAAATCAAAAGCCAAGTTTGCTTTGCTCTAAGCTCTACAAAATTATAAACAGTATGATTTATTTCGCTTACATACATACATATACATATTACCATAAACTTGTATAAATTTTTTGTGAACTTTAATTAAACGCAGCACTGCAATAAACTCTGTTCTTGTTGTTGCAGCAGTTTTTCACACACATTTCTAACACAAATCTCTTCTACTTTCGTCTTTCCTTTTATTTTCAAAAGCTCCAAATTTTTCATCGAGCATGTTAGTTCCAATTTGCTTGTTGTTCTTGTACATTTATAACCACTTGGAATAGAGGCAGCGGGCTGCAACATTGATGACGGAAAAGAATACACAGCGGGCGACCGTGTGCGCCCTAAGTCACATCAAATAAACCCAAAAAGTAAAATAAAAATGCTCAAACACAATTAAACGCTCACCGACCGACCCATCGACCGTCCGACGGAGGCATATAACGAACGAACGTGCCCTAAAGGCGGCTGCCGCATTGCCCGCCTGGATGGATGTTCATATACATACATATGTACATATAGTTGATCAGCAGATGGATACATGGGCAGCCAGCCAAGGCATTTATGTACATAGACACATACAGACATACGTACATATATTTAGTTAGAACGACCGATAGCCAAGCAAAGCGCCAAGTGCATAAGTTAGTATGCGTGTACCGCATCAAGTAATAATCAAACAAACGAATATATTCCACAGTTAACACACAACGCAACATACATATGTACATAAGTATGCACTTATAAACATAGATAGATATATCTACACATAAGCACTTTCAAATAGAAAAAAAACCTGGTTATGTATCTTAAAAAAAAAAACACTAAACACCAACCATTTATGCTTGCACTCTTTTTATGTATGTTAGTTTGGTTGTCTGTATGAACATACATATGTACATATGTTATAAAGTGTATCCAAAGCGTCAAACAACTAACATACTAAGTTTTCCGTAACAATTTAAAACCAGCGTCCGCACCGTTTTAGGGAAAATGTCTGACTGATTTATAGAATCCAGCCAAGTGACAGTGCAAGTCCCAAAAATTTCATTTCTTCTCATCCGCACACTCAAAATACACACGTACAAGCATACAAAAAGGCAGTAAAACAGCCAACAAACAGTGTGTCGCGTCGCCTTGCAGCCCAGCGCAGCCAAGAGTCAGCCAATGTGCTGAGTATCGAGTTCAGCCGCATAGAGGCGCGTCCGCTCTTAGTTGGTGGCTTGTTGGCTGGTTGCCTGCCTGCCTGCCTGGCTGCCTTCATGATGTAAGGTGAGTGCGTGCGATTGCAAGTAAGCAGGCAACTCCGAGGAACACTCTACCTAAACATAAATTCATATATACTTGTATGCCTATAAGAGCGAGGGCCAAACAAACACACCCAAACCCATGCATGTGTGCTTGCAGCGGAGTGCTGCGCTGGGTAGAGGCACATTCAAACGGGAATCAACCATTCAACCATTCATCCATCCAAGTACATATTCGTACCTCTGTGCGTCCGTCCGTACGTTCGTTGGTTTGTCCGTCCAGCCGTATGGGAAACGGGATGATTTCCCAGTTTTTCGAACAAACATTCATACATACAAGCAAACAAACTAATTTTCTCCTATTGTTCTGCTGCTGTTGCTCCTGCTGCCGCTGATAATGCCACCGAGGGAGGGAGCCATTGCTCTCCATGCACTTGGCGGTTTTACAGAGAACCACTGTGTTTTTTTTTTCTTTTCTCGCTGCAAATGGCATTGAGCAGCGCTGTGAGGAAGGGCCATTGAGAATGCAGAGAACACATCAACAATTAGGGAGCAATAGAGAGTCGGCGCAAACTCCACACGCAGTGTTCTTATGGAATATATATGTATGTACTTGCGTCTATGTCTGTACATGCATGCATATGTTGCGATAAATGTAACAAGCAGGTTTCAGAAGCTTTGATGAAACCACTGACGCTGGGGGACTATGGAGCTCTTATCATAGAAGGGCAGCAATGACAGCGCTTAGATTGTATGTGTGTGTGTTTGTTTGTATGTTTGTACTTACATATGTATTAGTAGCAAAATAGAGGGGCCAAAGTTCAGTAAACATACATTCATACATATATGTATACATATATAGTATATAAAGATGTATGCATGTACGCACCGAAGCTTCTCAAATTGTTTTTTATCTTACAATGAGTAACCAGAACCAAACTTTTTATTTATTTTTTATACTGTTTAAACCTAGCCTTAAGTACTCGTACTTAGCCGACATGCCAAAGAAAAAAAATTTGAAAAGTTATACATATTTTCCATCCACATGTAGAATTCAAAAAACTTGCCCCATTTCAATGTTAGCGCTGCGGCTGCCACTAATCTCGTGTGTTTGTATGTGTGCACTCGCTTCGCTCAAAGTAAACATTATCCTACATATATATGTATATACATAAATATGTGCATCCATATGTATATGTGACTTTCTATACTTATGCATGTACCTATGTGCATACATAAATACATAACTACAGCACACTACATAACAAAAAAACTTGCTTACAAACGCGTATATGTAACAACAAAAATACGGTCGTCAGCTATCACTATAATCATCAAGAGCAGAGCCAACATAGCCAACATAGCCACCATCATCAACGTCCTCGCTTTTTTATCATTATCGGCTGAGGCACTCTCTCCCCACACAACT
>NW_016158163.1:73355-152841 GCF_001687245.7 Rhagoletis zephyria
CGAGTATTGTAAAGTCGGATACTTAAATAGAAATTGAATTAAACATTCCCACAAATAGCGTTAAATAGAAGTTGTCAAGCCTCATAGTTTATATATTCAACACATACAATCGCATACCAAAAAGGAAATAGGGTAGTTTTTTTCACTACAGCTCAAATATCGCTGGAAGGATGAGGAAAGCAAGCAGGCAGAGCGCAGGATATGCTAAGAATATATTTTCGCTTGCACCGCGAGCGTATTGAAAATAATGGGATAACTCTCGCGCATTTTAGTCGCGGTTCTCAGAGTAGAGCCACCAAGCCAGTTTGTTTTTTTCTCCGTTGGGGGTTGCGCCTACTTATTAGAGACTGAGTAAATATGTGCTTGTTAAGGAAACGAATGCAGACGAATGTTTACGAGCGCTAAACGAGCAGAGGGTTATCTCACCCCTGGGCATGGGCAGCGAACGAGAACGAGCGCGACGATGATGTTAATGCGAATTCAAAGGGGACTCCTACAATTTAGTTGTGAGCTATAGGGGCACGATATGTGATACTACTTATAAAGGATGTGTATATGTATACATATACATACATAAATTGGTAGATATACTAATACATATGTATGTATGTATATAAGTTGCTATGCATTGTTGCTATCGCGCTATAAAAATTACATTTAGTATTCTGTTATTTTTATTATAGAATTGTCTTCTTGATAATGTTCTTGTTGCTTGTTTCTTTTATTGCCAACTGCTGCCGCTGTACTTGGCTGTTGCTGCTGCTTTAACTGGTATCATAGATTTTTGTTCTTTTTGTTATTTTTAGTACAACTACATATAGTTAGTTGTTGATGCTTTTTGCTTGCCTAAGCTAAATGTAAACAATGGTTTGATGGCTTAACAGTACACAAGCAATATGAAGTAAGGATGTAGCAGGAAGCAGTTGGCAGCAGCTGGTGCGGCGCTCATAAAAAGGAATATGAATTACAATAACAATAGTAAATGGCGGCGCGTGGTCGTTGTAGCAGTGCACTTTGGCTTTAAATAATTATTTTTAAATAAATATTTTGTTCTTTTGCTTAAATGCTCTCTAACTTAAAGTCGTTGCGAGCAGTGAGGAAAATACTATAGTTTAATAATAAAAAAAAAATCGTGGGGTATAATCATACATACATACAGTCACTCACTGAAGTGTTGCATTGATTTTTTTACGTGATTCAAAATGTTTTCCATGGTAAATTTTCGCCCTTAGTTTTTGTTTATAAATATATAGCTATTTCAACAACAAAAACTATGTAAATCAAAATTTTAAATTTCTGAGAAAATTTAATTTTCAACAAAATTTCAAACTTTTTTCCTTTGTTTTTTGATAATTTTTTTTTTTGCTGACGATGTTCAGCTTTTTCTTCCATGTAACGAATTTTTTTGTTGTACTTATGTACATATTTGTAATTTTGTGAGTGACTGTATATGGCGGCATTTATGAAGGCAATCAAGCGGCAACAGTGCATTCATCAGCTTCGTGCTATCAGCGACAACACGATAACCAATGCTGTGGGACTCGTGCGGCGGCGATGTCATTTTTTTTTTTTTGAAGCCGGGCCAATGCAATGGTGCTAGGGGGGTGGTAGAGTGTATGAACATATGTACGTTTGTATGCAGTAAAAATATATATGCATGTGCGTAAGCTTATGCGGGCGCCAAAGATACATACATATGTATGTACATACATACATTTGTAGGCTGCCCTTTTCTGACTTTGTTGCCAGCATTGAAAACGCTTGATTGTGCATGGAAGTGAGTGAAGTGGTTGTAAGGCATTATTTACATAGTTTTTGAATGCAGTTCTAGAACTGATATTAGTCACTATCATTTTCACGTTTGTTCCGCGTTATTTGTGTAGTTTTTGTTTGTCTTCTGTTTGATATTTCTATCTGCCGGCGCGCTGAATTTGCTCATTGGCTTACTATGTGATTTGTCATTACGGATATTTGCCAGCAGCTGGTCAAAGATATTGATTTTTGGGATTGTTTTATCAAAATATTGCTCAGCGCTCTCTACCCTTGGCCAGATTTCGTTTAACATTTTTGAAGTATATTCTTGGCAAGAAAATTTGTATATAACCTGCTTAAAAAAAAATATACTGGCATGTTCTGAAATTCGAAAATTTGAAATCGACTCGATTTCAATAATTTTTTGGATGGTTTTGAACCAAAAAATTTACGATTTATAATTAAAAAATATTTGGCAAATCGAGTCGCTTTCAAAGTTTCGAGTTTCAGAACATGCCCGATAAATTTTTGAGGTTTTTAAATTTGTTTTTTTAATTTTTGAAGATCAAAGGCAATTACTACTGCCCACGTCATTCCCATTATAAGCGAATGGTACACTCGGCGTGAAGCAAAGCGAAGTAATACATACAACCACACACCTCATCCCCAGGATGCGCTACCACGCGTATACACTGGAGACTTGGCTGATGGTTGGGCCTCCAAAGTCCATAGCCCTACCGTAAATTCAGGTTGAATTTCACTCTATCTGGAACAAAACCTCTGAATTCTCCCATCATTGTATTTAGTTTAATGGTTTAACCAAACTACCAAGGTGCAGTTTAGTCCTGCCTGCAGAGTCAGTGTTTCAGAGGATATTCTTCCCGTCATTCTCGTAGTTAATTCTTGAGACGTACTTATGCCATTCGGGCTACGCGCGCCAGTGGATTTTTTCTTTAACGAGAAGTATGTCTTACTGCGGTTATATTAAAAACACCCTGTCCCGCAGATCTTTNGGATATTTGCCAGCAGCTGGTCAAAGATATTGATTTTTGGGATTGTTTTATCAAAATATTGCTCAGCGCTCTCTACCCTTGGCCAGATTTGAGACAAACTANCATTATAAGCGAATGGTACACTCGGCGTGAAGCAAAGCGAAGTAATACATACAACCACACACCTCATCCCCAGGATGCGCTACCACGCGTATACACTGGAGACTTGGCTGATGGTTGGGCCTCCAAAGTCCATAGCCCTACCGTAAATTCAGGTTGAATTTCACTCTATCTGGAACAAAACCTCTGAATTCTCCCATCATTGTATTTAGTTTAATGGTTTAACCAAACTACCAAGGTGCAGTTTAGTCCTGCCTGCAGAGTCAGTGTTTCAGAGGATATTCTTCCCGTCATTCTCGTAGTTAATTCTTGAGACGTACTTATGCCGTTCGGGCTACGCGCGCCAGTGGATTTTTTCTTTAACGAGAAGTATGTCTTACTGCGGTTATATTAAAAACACCTTGCCCCCAGATCTTAAACGGTTTAACCACATTCGGAACATGTTGATAACAATACAGTTTTTGCCGTTATATAGGAATCACTGTGCGTTCAAAAAACCGAGGCAGACGGTCACACTATATTTGTAGCATTTATGTACTACCCAACCGCCTGCAGTTTAATGATTCGATAATAAAAAAAATAAAGATGATTCGATAAACCAAAAAATAATCACAAATTATAGAAGCTTTTTAAAGAACGTTGTCTCACTTCATTCTTTTTTTTTACATTTTTGTTGTTTTTAAATTCAAGTTTAACTGTACGATTAATATGCGGCGTGTAGAAAGCGCACGTAGTCTTCGGGGAGACCTTTTTCTCGAATTTGTTAGCTCAGCAGGTTGGGCAATAATTCAAAAAATAATTATTACAATCGCAGCAGCAGCAAATTCTTATGCCACACACTCAAATGCCTGCCTTACCTTAAACTAAGAGTATTCTAGTGCAAGTCTCAACTGGGCATTACAAGTTGGCCGAATGCTTAAAAAAATAACGCCACGCTTCAACGCATTTGTACAAATATACACAAATGTCATAAATCTCCGATGGACCCAACATGGAACAAAGTAAAATAACAAGCACAAAAGCCAAATAAAAGGAGGGTAAAAGGGGGAATAACCAAAGCCAATGCGATTATGAGGGAAATAAATAAGCAAATCAACGCATTTTGACAGCCAATAAGCAGCGCGTTGTTGCATTCAAAGGAGGTTTTTGAAAACACTTCTAAGGGAAAAGCGAGTAGAATGTAGAAAAAATATTTAATCCGTTGACGGACCCAANACAAGCACAAAAGCCAAATAAAAGGAGGGTAAAAGGGGGAATAACCAAAGCCAATGCGATTATGAGGGAAATAAATAAGCAAATCAACGCATTTTGACAGCCAATAAGCAGCGCGTTGTTGCATGCAAAGGAGGTTTTTGAAAACACTTCTAAGGGAAAAGCGAGTAGAATGTAGAAAAAATATTTAATCCGTTGACGGACCCACGGCGAGCGCAAGAAGAAAGAGTCCCAGTGGAATGTGCAGTCACCGATCAATGTGTCAATAATGTTTCATTATATTTGCCAAATTTTCGGAGGAAATCGAAAAAGGTAGTCAACAAAAGTAGTATGAGTTGTAGCAGCAACCTTACACGTTGACTGTTTCNATTAAAAATAATTTCTTTTAAAATTGCGCAGGCTCGAAATTGATTTTAGAGCTATGGTCTAAAGGGCTTTTTTTCTTAGAATTTTATGTACAATCCGAATCTGCTAGGAACGATGTCGAAAAAAAAATTGACCCGCCCTAATGTATATGCATGTCTCCTGTCAAATGCAGCAAGCAAACAGCAACACTTTAGCGTCAACAACATTTCCGGCGGCTGTCATTGCATACAAATTATCGATATAAAGGCATACAGGCAAGTAAAGCGGACGGACAGACATGCAAATATGTATGTCTGTATGTAGCTACAAAACATTTTTCACTTTACAAATGCACACACCCGCATATGTTCCGTTTACACTAACAAAAAATTACGTATGCCAGCAGTGGCGCCCGTGGTAAGCGCTGCTATTCTGCCTTGCGCTTGAAGGGGCGGAAATCGATACATCACATGCGATTTGTTGGGCATATAAAATATCAAAATAAATGAAGGTATTTTTTGGGAAGTTTTCAATATTTCATGCTTAAGTGTGTCAATGTGGCAAGTGTGCGCATAAATTTTCATAATGAGTGCGAAGGGATTTTTCGTTGAAATATTTCTTTATGTTTTTTTTTTTTGTTGGAAAAGATACGATTTATTGCTGTCGACGACTTTGTTTTGAAAACGATTTTATGATTAGTAAAGCAAATTAAATTAATTTCAAATTAAATTTTTGTTCAGAATATAAAACTTTGATTGATTATACTGCTGCTTTTAAAACATGAAAAGTATTACAGAACGCCCTCGGTTAAAGCAATCGGTAAAAATTGGGGCAGTTGCGTTGATTGCGGTTGTTGCAATAACTCAGCTGGGCCGATTTGAAAATACCTGCAAAAATCGATATTTTTTTATCTAATCTAGTATTTAAAGAAAAAAATATTCTTTTCCCAGAAAATTCCTCAGATAATAGAAAAGCTTAAGCTTGAATAGTTAAGCTTGCGTAAAAACCTGCGAACATTTTATCAACGGAATCAAAATATTGAGATTTTTGGAGGTATTTTTAAATCGGTCCAGCTCAAGTAAATCTTAAAAATTTTCCAAATATTTTGACAAAGGCTTAAAATAAAATAAATTTTTTATTTTCGATGGAAAAGCAGTACCAATTTTTGTTGTATGGAGAGTGATGTAATGTACGCGTATACATTCGTAACATTTGGTAATGTAGCTCTCAGAATGTTCTAAAGAAACATCTACGCGTGGCTGTTATCAAAGAATATGGGAGTATTAGCACAAAGCTTTTCAAATTTACAAATTATGTTTATTCGATTGTTTTGTAGTAAGAAAGTTTTCTAACCAAATCTCAAATCAAAATCTCGGAGATATTGCTAGCAATGGTGTTCAAACCTAAAGGATCACTTTATTTAAGTACATTCAAAATTTTACTTTTTTCCAAAAATTTTGTAAGAAATTATTTATTTAGTAGACGAATCATTATATTTTATTACAATTTTCGTGAAACTGCAGCTCTCGAGAATAACGAAAAATTCATATAAAATCACACACAAGAAATAGAAAATAAATTTTCTTCTATAAAAATTTCTTAAATCAGCATGCACCTCTCAAGAAAAAATTTCTCGTATATTTATTTCTTCAAGAAAATTTACAACAACAGCAAAGTACTTTTCCACGCAACAGAAATAATGAAAAATATTTAGTGTGATTTTTCTTGAGAATTGCAGACAGCTTTTAACATTGAAACGTTTGTAAAAAGGAAATATAGTAGAGGCCGCCTGGGGAGATACATATGTGAATAATATATATCCTGAATTCTTGGTGCAAAAACGTCCAAATCAGGGTTTTTTCCGACAAGGAAAGATCAGAGGGTGTGACCAGTCTAGCCAGTTAATTGGCTGTACAAATTTGATTTATGATACAGTGGAACATTTATCAACTACAAAATTTTTCAAAATCCATAACAACAGGGGTGGTCCTAGGAATCCAGATAATAATTCTCCAGCAACATAATGAATATGTACATATGTCCCTTAGCAATTCCGGAAAACTTATAGCCAAAATTCGTTTACTTCAACTCCTAAAAAAAGCAGATGTGAATTCGAACCTTAGCCCTTGAGCGCAGCAATGTCAAACAAAATGACGGCAGTTTTGAACAGCTCGAAATTTGTTTGTACTCTACAAAACCTTATTAGTGGTCTATTGATACTTTCAATTACATAATTATGCCTGTTATGCAACTGCTGCAACTAAATCAACACAGCTAAGCTAAAAGCTAATTTCCTGTTTGGAATTCGAAGGCTGTAGCAAAGCCATACAATTCTAAGTATGAATGCTATGGGTGGAGTCAGTGGAGTGGAGTAGAGAGGATGAGTGGTAGTGCTATTGGCCTTACCGCATTTGCCCTTTGATGCTAGCCCGAAGCACTTCTTCCGCGAGCTAAACGAAAGAGAAAATGTACGCCGGCGGGCATTGAAAGGCGATTGTTTGATTGTAGATATGTATGTACCGATGTATATGTATGTATGTATTTGCTTGTTTGTTTTTATGTAAATACTTAACAAGGTGCTGATGTTACTGCTGGCTATCCACCCGTCCTATGCATTTGCTCTTGTAAGAATACGTATTTGTTCCTAGCAAATAGTAGAGCGAAAGAAACACTTGGTTGGTGCAACATTAACAAACACTCAATAGAAGCGGCGGCGAGTCAAAAAGTGCCTGATAGATGATAGGTATACACATACATACATATGTAGTCTGAGTGTTTGATGAGTGATGCTGATGCTGATGCGGCTGATATGCGACAGCTTTTGAGGGTGGGAGTGAAAGTGGAGGATGTTAAAGAAATTGACATTGCAACGTTGCCATGGCTACAACGGCCTTAACAGCGGCACAAATAAATATCAACTACATCATTTAGCCATTATCGACAGTTATTTACATGCCGGTTCTGAGTTGCATGTAATCTTCAATTTACAAATATCAACAGCAGCCTTATCATCGGCAAATGGCAACTTTCGGCAGTGCCTACGGTTGTCGAAGCCATACATAGGAAGGAAGCCCTTATGATGCTGGATAAACATTTACATACTTACATATTTTCTAAACACTTACATTGTACAACATAGACATACATATGCATGTATTTATGTATGGATTTGTGTACGGACTATTATCCAGAAAAATGCATATTTCTTCATTCATTCTGTTTTCTTTTCCACTGAATAGTCATAATCAAATAGACAAATATTAACAATTGCTTTTATTTATTTAAGCGAATGAAAAAATTTAAATGCACAAGTAAATTCATACACATACATGCATACATACATGAAGAGTACTAGCGCTTGAAATCGTATACGTGTCTGCTGGCTGATCCTTTACACGGCTCATGGGCATATCCTGCTTAGAAGCGAACAAATATTTGGCACCCCTCTTTAGCTGGCAGCAAATACAAACGCAGACTTATTCATATGTATAGAAAAGGACGGGTATAGGGTGACACAAATTATAATATGTAATGCAATTTAGAAAGATAGAAGTATACCGAATTTGTAAAGTATTCAATAACAAGTAATTTTTTTAACAGAAAACATAATCGACTTCAATTCTCATATAAAACTTTAGGAGTGCGGCTAATTTCTTCATAATCCAATGATCGGATCTAAACCAAATTAGCATGGGACCACCCTTGAGGTAACACCTTTCTGATAAAGAATTATCGAAACAGGTACGTGGTCCAAAGTTATGCGGTAACATACATACATAAAGTATTCCGACGATTGATAACTTCCGCCTTTTCTTGAATTCAGCTAAAAAAAAGTCGTCAAAGCTCAAGCCAACGCATTAGATCAAATGATGGTGAATGATCTATTGTTGTTTTTGTGTTTTTAATCGTCATTAAGTGAATACAATTTTTTTTGAAAATATTTAAATGTTTGCTCCTTTTTGAACACCCTGTTTAGTGGCTGGTCTTTTCACACCATGTGTTTCTTTGATTTCATTCTTTTATTGCAGCTAAGTATGTTTTCCCATTTTTAATTTAATGGTTTTATATGTGCGGGTAATTTTATTGACAAATACACAGACTTACAAATGCACATACATACGTACCCAGTAGCGAAAAGTTAAACCAGTGAGTAAAGCTACCAGTTCAATAACTAGTAGTTATGAGATAAAGCGGCGGCCAACCAGGTCGGCAATTTCAAACAAATTATGCGATCAGCGTCGCCTGCTTTTGAATTGCCAAGTAAAAACGCAGTTAATAGCTTTCCTCACAAATGTGTGTTGTGTTGCGAGTAAAAACTACCGCTTCTGGATCTGCGATCGCAAAACGAAATCCGCTTGGAGGTGTTTAAAGTAACGGTGATTTCGTTTCTTTCAAAAAACTTGTCCCTTGCACGGTGCAAAATGTATTTGATGTTACACTCAATCCTGTAAAAGGGCATATCTTTGCCTTCTTGTCCTTGTCCAGCTCACGCTTTTCATAATATTATCGTTTTAAGCAACCATCTGATTTTCAGGGAAACCCCTGAAACACCTGACAAAGCTTACAAGAGTGTGACAGTTTAAGAAACGAACACAAAATTTTCCTATCGTTTGCCTTTATTTTAGAATTGAACACGAAAAGAAAAAGGGGCAATCAAAAGGCAACATTTTTGGGAGAAACGAAAACACCATAAGTTAAAGTTATTTATTGAATTTATATATAAATAAAAAATTTACCACCAAAAGACAGAGCATACCTGATTTGGTAGGTCATATTTTGCGTTTTCTAATAAAAAACATTTTCACTGATTTCAGAAGTCCAGTAGCTCGTTTCTGTAACTCTTCTCTACCGATTATTTCTGTACTGGTAGAGAATATACGTCATTCTCTACTACTCATTAGCAGTAGAGAATTGCTACAGAAACGAGCTACTGAGCGAGTTGAATTTCGAAGATCATTTAGAGGTTGAAAAAGGCACTACCGAGAAAAGAGTTTCAAACAAAAGTTACGTATTTTTATCCGCAGAATCCGAATATGTAGTAAAAACGTGCCTGTTGAATAAAAAAAAAATTACATTTGGTCAATTAATTCAAATGACAAACTTTTTCCCCTCGCGGGGTATAAATCGGCAGACTATACCGTCAACTGGTATGATAATTACATAGGTCTTCTCCATATTAAAAATACCAGTCCCTAGCATGTAAAAAGGATAGAATACAAATTTGTTGAACTGAAAAACCAAATGGTGGTATTCTAGTTCACAACTAGTGTGTAGCTTTCCCTGCAGGGTACATATAATAAATACACACATTCACGTATGGTGGATCTTCCAGTACTACATACAGTTCATGCACCGAATGGTCGTATGTATTATGATTTTTTGTTATTGCTATTGTACACATTTGTATATACTATTTTCATTGCCGTGGTGATAATCCTCCGGCATAATGCTTATTTTTGCTTTTCTTTCACAAAAAAAAAAAAAAAATCTCCACCTTCATTAGTTTTCAACGAGGGAACAAAAGTGGACTGGTACGAAGTGCGTTAGAAGTGCAGGGAACTTGCTTAGTTACCATTACTACCGCCACACACACACACACACACACCCACACAGCGTAACGCCTTGAACTGATAAATCATTGAAATGCTCCTGCATCATTTGCGAGTTCCCAATGACGACGAGTAGCACTACAATTGGCCGTCGGCGTCGGGTTTTGGTGCATTCATCTGGAAGACCCCCTACACCAAAAAGCGCCCTCTTAGTAGTTTTTTTCTAATTTTTCTTTGATTTACTTTAGTTCTTAATGAAACAATAATAAGTAGAGCCCAAAAAAAATAAAGCAAGAAATAACACAAAAATATATAAATGTACGAGCCCGTATGCATGTGTGCGTTTGTCTGCGAAGTAAAGCTGATAAGTAGCAGGTTTCCATGCACTTAATAATAATTGTCTTCCATGTAATTTTTCATGTGTGTGCCATTGTGTGTTGGCGCTGAGCCTGTGAATGCGTAATTGACAAGGCTTAAGCCTCGGCAGGTGATTGATGTAATTACTACGGATAGCTGATTGAAAATTTGGTTTCCACGTTTCATTATTTATTTAGATGCAGACAAAGCAAATATCCTTTGAAGGGTTTGTTTTCCTTTTTTCAAAAAAAAAAAGGTGAAATTAGAGATACATATCCCTCGGGCGAGTTAAGAAGGAAATAGAACAGTAGGCGTTTATTAAATGTATTAGAAAAGGCAGCCGATTTTCACTAATTAAATGCTGAAGTATGGAAAGAAATATAGCAGCACTAACTCATATAAACACTTTAAGCCGTCATCAGTATCATAAATATGGTCACTCTTCCCTGAACCAAAACTAAATATCTACAAAGCACAAATTTTATTTTACCGCCTAGCAGAACCAATTGATCGTTGCATCAAAGCCAGGAAAGAACAAAATAAAATTAAAAACAAACATACCACGTAAGATACGCAACATAAGATCATTTCACATTGCATCACGTCACATCACATTATCTTACATCACTTATCATAATATCATAACATCATATCTCATTCACAAAATCCCTTGCCTCAAAACAACACACATCACATCTCATACCATATTACTCATAATTTTTTTTTAATGAAAGAAAATCACAAAATAATCCGATCTTTAAATTATTATCAAGTGCACAGATCATGTGAGCTTTAAATGCGATCGAGCGAATATAAACAAAATGTAATAGCTCTAGACAGGCCCAACTTTGAAAGCTAGATTAGTTAAGGTTTAAGTAGCTGCGTGCATCTATTATAGGAGACCGCAACACAGATTAAGAAATCAATGCGAAATGAGCGTCATTTAGCGCCTGCTTAGGTAGGACAGTGACACCGATAGTGTTTTATGCTATTAATTTTTTCCTCATCATGGCAGCTACGACAGAAGCTATTAACCGACAAGCCCATGCTTGATGTAAGATAGAGAGTTTCGCCTCTTCGTAAACTCATCAGCCATGCAATCACCTTGTACTCTTCATTGGCCTTCTTTCTCTTCCAGAGAATCCGACTGTAAGGTTATTGCACCGCTAAAATTGGTCTTCCCAGTTATATTGTTATAAAAACTTACTCAATGCGATAATTACTTTTCCCACTAAATGTATTTTGCAGTCATTTTTGTAAAGCCAACTAGCCTTAGGAGCCTGGGGTGTGCTGAAGTGGAACGGTGTTGCATAGAAAATTTCAATACGAGATTACATCAACTAACTATCTCAGAAAATTTCTCAAGAACGCCCTATCTCAGAAACTGGTTGAAGAACGCCCTAACTCAGCAATTGGTTCAAGAATGCCCCATCTAAATGTAAATTCAATACATCGCCTGCTGAGGTAATAAGGCATTCTTCAAACAAATTCTGAGATAGAGAGTTTTTCAATCAAATTCTCGTATAGGGCGTTTTCGAACCGGCTGCCGAGATAGGTCGATCTTCCACTCAGCTATCGGTATGTAGTATGCACATATGATGTACATTAGACCGTACCAGAAAAAAAGTTAGCCGTACACCCCTGAGTCTTTAGGTATTATTGCAAGATAATTTCGAAAAAAATTTTGCATGGCCGAAAGTAGGGGTGCTATTTTACATTTTCCGCCATATCTTCAGGATTTACAGTAGGATTTTAAGGTATGGTATATCGATGTTCTCTTTAGAGGTATGCGAGGGATATCGCGACCGTGGAATCTAGGTACTGATTTCAAAATGGCTGGGGTGGGCGGTATCGCTAAGGTCTTTAAACCAAAATCATTTCCCAACGAACAGCAAAGAAAAAAAAAAACACGAGCCGCGGTCCAATTCTGAAAAACGTCGGTATGGTTCGGGCCTTAAAATTTTAATTTCGAGACAGGCGGTATCGGGATTGAAATTTTTGTTTCGCGCCCATCCCTTAATCTCTTCTAAAATTTTTTTAATCCAAAGTTCATTGGATTCAAGTACCACGTTTTAGTACTTATCCACCAGATCTTAGTTCCTAGCACCCTTAGGACAGTAAATTAAAGCTCCCCAAAAATGATCCAACTTTTGCTAAGAGAGTTTTTTGATTGTTCCAGTAAAACTATTAAAAAAAAGATCGTTCATTGCCGTATGCGCATACATAGATACATAAGTGTCACTAAAAAATGAAAATGGCGATCCCTAGGTTCGTCAAAAAAAAAATAATAATAATTCATCGAAATTGTCTTGCAAAAATACTTTCTGTATAAATAAGACTCTATCAGTTTATTATAAAATACACTTTTCTTGTCTTAAGGGCTTCTTGAAAGGGCAGCAAATAAAATTTTATTCGTTTTTTTCAATGTTATAAATTCTTAGTCATCACTTATACCAATGTAAGAATATTCTTTTCTGCACACAACAATTCACCTTCAATATTGCAAAAATGCTTTCTGTTTGCTTAAAAAGTAACGGCTTTTCGGCCATATTTAAGAATCTTGAGTGCATTTTTCAGCTATCTTCTTGCTTTGCCAATCCTTCAAGCCGCGCATTACCAACAAACGTAAATGTTAAGTAAGCACGCATTCATTAATTTTCACAACTTACTGACTTTTTTGTTTGTTTTTCATTTTGCGCTGCAAACCTTTCCGAATGCACTTCTGATTCAACAATAATTCGCAGAAATGTAAAAAAATTCGAAATTATTGCAACTGTGATGACTTTGCTGGAATTCAAGGGATCTCATTGCAAAGAGCATTTTATCTCAAATGAAAAGGATGATTTCAATAAAAGGCCAAATGACTTCGCCTTCGACGCAGCGATTGCATTTCACGGTAAAAAGGTGAAGTTAAATAAAAAAGTGCCACAAAAAAGTCAAGAATTGATTGCAAAAATCGAGCGAGATGGCATGAAAATTGCAAAGCAAAAGTTTTGGTGTTTCATTGAGCCGCCTAAGACAGATGACCGATTGAAGAGCGCGCTTGGGTCGCGTTAATTATGATTGATGGCATAACACCCACAATGGCGTCAATAAAACGCCGCAACCGGACAGAATGAGGCATTTGAATTGAAATCATTATCATTAGCCAGCTTGGCAGCCAGGCCTATTTACGTTTCCAAGGAAGTCGAGACAAAGCACAAGGTGGCGTGGGGTTTTTCAGCTTTTGTTTGCGTTGCGGGCATATGAAACAAAAAAAATATCCCTATGTACATAGTACATATGTATGTACATATAGCCCCCGCTCTGTTCGCACGCGCTTTTGTAGCCGCCCTTTCAATTAAACAAGTTGCTAAGTGCATACACACATTTTCGTTTCAAAAGCTCGCCTATTATTTGCATTAATGAGGATGCAGACATAGAAAAAGTGCTTAAACAAATTTTCTTTCCAACTTCCCAAATATATTATTCTACCTTTTGTTCTATTTAGTCCTCCTGTTGTAAATTTACGTTTTATGCATTTAAATCTTTTATACATTTGTACATATTTAATTTTCCTTTACCATTTTTTATTTTGTTCAAACACTTTTTCTATTCTTAACTTCATTTAATTTTTCCTCACATTTTTTTGCATTCAAATGTGCATTTATTTCCTGTTTTACGTAATTTACAACACCAGCAAAGCGTGTCGCGTCGGCTAATGGAAATGACAAAAAAAAAAAACACAGCGAGCAAAAAAAATTTTACTCCACCCACCTAGCAACACCTCCCCATCAGCGGCAACAAAAGCAATACAGTGTATATGTGTGTCTGGGTTTGTATGCGCGCACACTTGCCCATCCATCCAACTGACCGATTGGCTGTCTGACTGCCACTTTGGCTGGCATTCATTACTGACGCTACGTTGTCATAGTCATCGTTGCTGCTGTTGCTGTTGTTGTCGCACTCATTTGGCATTCCAAGTTCATGCGATTCGTAATTATTCAATACGTTGCACGTGAGGCGCATCAACAACAAACAAACCGAAGCCGGCGGCCAAAGCTGATATCGTCGCGACTCGGCGACTGTGACGCTGCACTCGGCGTTGATGTTGTTGCGCTGTGGTTTCGCGTGTTGTTGCTGCTGGGTATATGAAGTAGTGATTGTCGGCACTGCTTGCCACTTGCCAACTTGGTGCTTTTCGCAATAAATTTAGTGCTTTTCTTTATTCAAAACGCGAAAATTTTTGCGTTTAGTGCTTGGTGCTTTTTTTGGTGCCTTTTTCTGTAAATCTTAANACGCGAAAATTTTTGCGTTTAGTGCTTGGTGCTTTTTTTGGTGCCTTTTTTCTGTAAATCTTAAAAAAAAAAAATCGAAGCTAAATTAATAGCAATCGTAAATATTTTAACAACTTTACAAAAATGGAAACATATTCACGGCACAATGACAATCGCAAACGAGCATAATATGCAACAAATTTTTACACAAATTTTTGTTTTCGTTTGACAGGAATTTTTGAAAAAATTATGCAATACGAAGGAAAACTTAACATATAAACAGTCAGAAAAAAAATTATAGATTTTTCTTGAATCTAAGCGAAGCGGCAACTCTGGACACAGCTGCAAATTAGAAAATAAGAACAAGAATATTATCGTCGCTTGGGCGAAAATATTTAAATTTATAGAACACAGAAAAAATTCGACCGTCGGGCGAGAAACATTGATTTTTATTAATTTAAAGCAGCATCCCTAAAAACAATTGTATGCTTGTAAAATCCATTAAATACTCCGATAAAAATTTGGTGCTTTTATCGAGAAAAAACGCGAATTTTCTTGGGTTCTAGTGCTTTTTCAAATTCAAAACTTGGCAACACTGCTGCTTGCTGTTTGTTGCTATTAGTTGGCAGCACTGTCAACCACAATGCGGGCGACGGGCGGTGAATTGCATGTGATTTTCTTTCCTACATAATTGCTAATATTGTGTTTGTTTACATGAATGTTGTTGGTGTATTTGCTTGAATGTTGGGCGGTATATGGAAGGTAGGTATGCCAATTTGCATGGCTGTTTTGTTGTTGCTGTGGCCGGTAATGCAATTTATTGGCAATTTGTTTGCATTTTTCATTTAATGACAAATCCGACACTGACATGAGTTTGACTTTAAAAAGACATTCCATCACTGGGCGAAGTAAATTTTTAGAATGTAGAAACAATAAATTTGGCCATTAAATTAGCGTGAAACATATGCAAATATTACATATTTTTTTAAATTTTCGTATACATGATTTTTTATTTAATTACACGGTTTGAATAATTGTTCGAAACGCTTAAATTAGTTTTATATAGATAAAGATTTAAAGAAATTTGCGAGTGTCTTCAGGTGATGCCGTAAATAAACTTAAATTTATGGAATAATTGCGCGAATCTTTTAAACACAGCTTACATAAGAATTTGTGGTTAAAAGTATGAAGATTTACTTTTTAAAATTGCAATAATTAGAAAGTCTATGCACAATTTTTGGAAGATTATAACTTTAAAATAGCCCTATACGAAAAAATTGCAAATGTCTGCAACTCTCCATGTAGGGCTTAAAGATTATTCGATTACTCGACCAAGTTGGTTAATCAATTGTTCGGTTAATGAATCAGTCGATGATTAATAGCTACTAAAAACTTAACTCCTTTCTTACAATGTGTTTATAAAAAAAATATTTCGTTTTAATTTTTGAAAAAAGGAATGTTAAATTCAAAATATCAAGGGACTTCTTTATATGTAGAGAGTACACTGAATTTAACCTTTGAGTGCTTAATCATAATTTACAATTAATCGAGTAATTGTTTTATATATTTTATGATTAATTAAAATTTTAAATCAATCAATTAGTTGCAAAGCGAATAACTCCTTTTTGTTGGATAATTTGAAATTTTTAAAACTCTCCAAAGTCTCCATTTTCGAAAATTCATATTGTTAGAGAAGTTGGAATTTCAATAACTCTCCAAAGTCTCCGCTCAGAAAATTTCAGCATGATTTTCTAGTAGATAAGTTGAAATTTCCATCGCGCCCCAAAGTTCAAATTTCCGAAACTCTCCAAAGTCTCCACTTTCAAAAGATGTCTTCATATTGTTAGAAAAGTTGTAATTCGAGAACTGTAAAGTCTCCACTCTTAAAAAGTCAGCATGTTTTCCTATTAGATAAGTTGAAATTTCCCCCCAAAGTTCAAATTTCTGAAACTCTCCAAAAATATCTTCATATTGTTAGAAAAGTTGGAATTTTAGAAAAAGTGTTCCAAGAACAAATGCAGATTGCATTATTTTATTCATATATTTACATAGTATATTTTATCAAAAAATGAACTGCGTTCAAAGCGTTTTTTGAGCTTCAGGCAAAGTTTAGTCTGTATTTCCAAACAAAGACTACGCCCATGCCGTCGTAATATTGACATCTTTTACTATGGAGATCCGTGTTTTCTCTTGATAATCTTTTACATTCACAGCAGCATGACGTACTCCATACATATACATATGTATGTATGTATCTACAATTAATATTATTCAGGATTGTTCGACCACCCATGAACCTGTTAATGGCATCGTCATCATCATCATTTTTCACGTAATTAAGAACAATACAAAAGGAGAATTCTTACCGAACATTCACACATACATATATTACATATCTACATACCATATATACGCTGACATAAAAATGCGAAAGCAATATAAACGTACTTCTTTTATACGAATTAGTAATTTTTTTTTCAGGCTTACTACATACATACATACATATTGTACAATAAGAGACATTTATTTATAAGCCAAGTGATGGAGTCTGGCATTTATTTACTTGTAGTTGGCAAGCAGCTGAGTCAATTCATCTACAAATTTAGCATGAAACTAAAACTCCAACAGAGAAGAGGCACATTAAAATGCAATAAAATAAATTTTACAATCTTTGCAACACACATTCACAGTTGTTTTTCTGTGGCTGTGTATGCACATATCTACATATGTAAGTACAAAAACAACTTATACATATGACATGAAAAATAATATCGGTTCTCACTGCCAACGGCCAACGAATTTTCTTTTGTTGTAAAAATGCCAATCGGCCAATTTGGGTGAATGCATACATACATATCTACTTATGTGCAATATATGTATTGATGGATGCACATATGTATGTAAGCGTGCATTCATATTCCCATGAAGCTGCCCAATCGAAAATAAATATAATATATGTTTAAGCGAGTATATGTGTGTGTGTTGTTGAGGCAGCAACAAAGATTGTATTGAATTGATAAATTCATTACGAAAAAGTTTATGACAATAAAATATATTCAATTGAATAAGGGCTGGGCTGGACAGTTGGTCGCTGTCGTCGTTGTTGCCGCTGTTTTTGTAGCTTGTGTTCAATAAATAAATAGGAAAATGTCCTTTGCAAAGGAGAAGCAAAACATACTATTCCAATATGCTGATTGAAAATAAAATATTTACATATGTATATGTACCCTACAGGGAAACCGCGGACTAGTGAATCAAATTTCTAGTTCCGTACTAGGTCTTTTTCGCCAAAAAGGAACTAGTACGATATGAACTAGATCCCAACCAGTCCAAAATCGGCGAAAAGTGGTACTTTAAAAAAACTAATTTTTTTCAGTTTTTTTCACTAGAAATCTATATCTAAAGTGACGAATTTAGAAATGGTTCGGAACTATAGAAAAAGTGATGCAGAACGAACTAGATCTTATTAGTCGAATTTAGAAATAGTTCGGAACTATCGAATAAGGGATGCAGCGGGGGACTTGTTTACTTTACATAGATATGTGTTCGGCGGCTTTTTCGTTCAAATAGGCTTCTATTCTGCACTTCGCAGAAGCTTTTTCATAGCTTGGTAATACAAAACCAAAATTTGTGTTAACATTTCAACATCTTGGAACCGTCTGGAATCTAGCGAGCACCTCTGCAACCTCAGCTAAATCTAAAGGTGTGTAAACGTACATTTCTTACAAGCATTCAAACAAATTTAATTTCAAATTGAAAAAACATTTCTTCCAAAATAACTTAAAATCATACACACGGAAGAACCAAAAATATTGAAAAATGATGATAATTTTTTCTTTCGTCTCTCGATTTTAGAACTGGTTCGGAACTATAGAATTTAGGACTAGTTCGGAACTATCGAAAAAGGGATGCAGCGGGGGGCAATTGACACTTCCTAGGACATCGCCATGTTAAATTCGCCAGTTGCTTGCATGCAACAGAGATTTATCGCGAACCAGTACTGGGTCTAAATGTACTAGAAACGCACCAGTTCAGAACTAGAGATTTTCCCCACAGGGTAGGTATGTATGTATTTATTTGTACGCACATTGTGTGGTAATCAAATATTTAAGCTATTGAAAATTCGTATTGTTCGTAATATGTAGTACCTATTTGGAAGCCAGCTTATCCGAAGTGTGAGCAGTGGGAAAATGCTGGGGTGAATAATAAAATTAAAAAATTTACATACATACATAATATTCGTAATTGTTAGAAATTACCGAATAAAGCGATAGTAATCTAATTTAAGCAATACTGCACGGCATGTGGTAGGGAGTGAAGAATTCGTAAATGTAGGTGTACTAAGTATACAAACTTAAATATCTAAATAAATTCATGCATATATACACAAGGGTGCATCACTCTCCATACAAAAAAAATATGCATAGGTATGTATAAAATTTATATATTTTAAGACTTTCGCCAAAATATTTCGGAAGAATATTAAGATTCAAATAGCTGCAGCAATTTGAATGAGAAGAGTTTAAGCTACATTTTGCCGAAAAATTTAAGCGGAAGTTTTAAAACAAAATAGATTTTATGGATCCAGTGGAAAACCCCGTCACTGGAGTTTTACTAAAATACTTTGATCAGTGTGGTTAGTTTTGGAGATTAATTTGTACTCATTTTACAAAAGCGCTGCAAAATTTGCAGATTTTTGAAACTACTCGCCACGAAAATTGAGATAATGCTGAACATCTAAATAAGAGCAAAGCCGAAAGCTTTAAGAAAAATGGGCTTTCTATTTAGTTAAACAATTTTCAAATCCTCACTTGGTAAAATATTTATCTAAAATGTTACAAACATTTAAAATTTACAATTTCGTGATTTAAAAGTAATTATCAAATCTCTACAAACAGCCCACTTTGAAATTTTTGATTAAGTTGGTGTTATTAAAAAAACGAATCATCAACTTAAAAAACAGTACTTTTTCTCCAAAGAAACTGGAACTCCCCTACTATTTATCAGATAGTTATTTTGCTACAAAATTTTGAAACTCTCCAAACTCTAAATGTAGCTTTATTAGCTACATATGTAGCTTAGAAATTTGAACAAATTCACAAGAATTAGATTTGTATTTCTCACTACACCAAAGATATTCTTAAGCTCTCGGGTAAAAAAGTATAAAAGCCATGCAGCTTATCCAAAACTATAGATTTTCCTACGAATTTTTGAAAGTCTCCAAACTCTCCACTCCGAAAATGCTGATAAAAATTAGCTTAGAATGGACAGAGAAAAGCAAAATTATCAGCAAAGCTTCATTTTTCCTTCACCAAGAAGTTTTTAAATTCTCCAGTAGAAAAAATATTCCAATAAAATGCAGCATTATTGTTGACTAATCTAATCTTCTAATATTGTTTTACTGCAAAAAAAGACCCGATCTCGGCCTAAAAAACTTTGGTTAGCACATTGAAACGGCTCTTTTAGCTTCGAAAAGGTACTAAACTTAGTGTAGATACTTTTTAACCTGACTAACCAAAAAAGGAGGAAGTTATCAGTTCGTCGGAATATTTTTTTATGTATGTTACCGCATAACTTTGGACCACGTCAACCGATTTCGATGATTCTTTTTGCATCGGTAGGGTCTCAGAGGTGGTCCCATACTAATCTGGTTTAGATCCGATCATTGGATCATGAAATATATATATGTATATATATTTTTTTATTATGTGAATTGAAGTCGGTTTTGTTTTTTGCTAAAAATTACTTGTTTTTAACAATTTTTACATTCATAAAAAATTTACATAATATTCTTTACATGCTTGTTCTGGCAAAATGCGTTACTTCGTTATATTCAGAAGTTGCTTCCATTCTTAGACAACTTTAACTATTCATATATGAAAGTCAATCTTGAATTTTAATTGAGCTAATTACAAAATTCGAGATCAATTTCCAAAACTAAAATAGTATGTGTATGCACATCACAAATGTACCTTTAAAATTATCTGAACTAACTTAGCTGGAAACGCACAAAATGTAAAATTCAGACATAAACATCGCAAGGTTACCTCTTCCAGAGCAAGCAATCAATTTACGATAGACTATTTTACTACTCGCTTAATTATCTGTTGAACACTGCAACAGGGGCCATATTGATGTCGGCATAGCGCAAACTTCTAAAACCCAACTACACTCATACATACCTACAACATAAATACGAATGCACACAGTGGCGTATAAATAAATACAAATAAGTTTAGTAAAATCAGATTTTCCAACGAAGGAACCGAAAATGGAAATTTCATTTTAATCTTCACCGGCTTTGTTGGTTCCTGTGCTCTTTGCCACCACGGGTGTTATTGTTGTTTGCCGTCATGGTGTGTAAAGTCTGCAGAAAATGTGTGAAATGCAAATATCCTGTCAACGCAGACCAATGAACAGAATAACACAGGAGTAGCAGAGGTGAGCAGCAGCGGGGTGGCAATGTGTGTGTGTTGGCAGCACAGGCAAAAATAAATAGACATACTATATAAAATTTTCGTACGTATGTAAATACGCATTGCGCTAGGATAGACGTATGTACAAATATACACATACATATTTAAGTAAAAATGTGTTCGATTGAAGCCATTTAAGGTCCTTTACGCAAAGCGCCTCAAAGTGTTTTATCTTCGAAAAATTTGTCTACTTTTCAGGTATTTTTGCCATTTTTATCCCCACGATTATCTGTTTACACTCCTCACCTTTGGCATTTGCTTGTGCGCACAATTGCTTGGCATATTGATTTTGTTATTTGTACATAAAATGTGCTATACTATTATTAGATAGTCCTTTACCTTCTTATTCCTTCTAAGTATTTTCGTTTTCGTCTGAAATCATCCAATAAAAATTGAGGTGAAAAGTTTGCGAAAAGTTTACGTTTTATCAATCTTTTGTTGGCACGGATTTTTTATTGAAATTGCTTGCAGCAAAATGTATGAAAAATATTTAGAAGAACAGGAGAGGTGCGAAAATTACCAGTGCATATGCTTAATATGGCTGGCATACATACATACATATGTACATAAATATTCAAAATTCCACCTATTATATCTACGTTGACGCTTGACAGCTACATACATATGTATGTATGTGCTATGCCGGCGACTGTATAAATTACTGATAGCAAAAGGTGTGAAAACATTTATGTACATGCATTAGGGTGCATCACTGTCCGTAAAAAGATTGGTGCTGTTTTCCATCGGTAATATAAAACTTATTCTATGTCAGGACCACCGCCAAAATAGTTTGCAAAAATATTAAGATTTACGTGAGCTGGGCCTATTCGAAAATACCTCTAAAAATCGAGTTTTTTATAAATGAAATTAGTTTTTAATTTTTTTTTTAAAGCCACCTCGGACGATGGAAGAGTTTAAGTTTGCAAAGTCTGCATAAAAATGTTTAAAAATTTTACCAACTGAGTAAAAATAATGAAATTTTTTAATTCTCATTTTCGTTGTTGGTGTTTCCGACAGGGTAGGAGTGTGATGTAATGTGGAACGATTTTCCGTCATCCCTTGTCAAATTTGGTTTGGAGACAAACCGGTTTCTCAAATCGGTCTAGCGCTCGTAAAACTGAATAATTGTCAAAAATATTTATTTCAGCGGTAGGCTTAAAATGTAATAGATTTTATAATTCCTGGGGAAAAATCGCAACTTTTTTTTTGGTGATGCACCCTAATGTACAAGCATGCATATGTACATAAATTTAGGGTCGCAAATATGCCATGACGGAATGGACAATACTCTGTGAATCTAGTTTCAAACCGGATTTACACCACTTCCCTGCAAAAAAAAGAGAATAGTTTGGCATGCTAATTAACTGTTGCCCCGCCGCTTTGCATAATGGTTTAGAACATATTAATTGGAGGTATTATTTAAAATTTGCTGATTAGGGTTTCAATATCCTAACAGAAAAGTGACGAAATTATGCACACATAGTGTGTATGAAATTTATGTAAATGAAAAATGAGAAATATTTGATATAATGAAAAAGATAGAGTTTTTAACTTGCCCTTTCACATATTTCGACGCGGTCAATAATGGCTTAAAAATACATACATATGTAGGTTCGATTTTAATAACTTTATTGATCAATCAGATGACACAACGTCGAAGCTTATAATTTGAGAAGGAATAATGAAGTTTCGTTCCAAAATACATTCATTGCTTGCAATACCGTTAATTTAATTTGTTTCCAAAATACATATATATCTTGTATAGAAACTGCCACGATAGGTGGCGCTGGTGTTTAGATATTAAAAAAATTGCTATCTAATTTGATCTTCTCCTGCTTGAGAGTACATATATTCGCCAACATTTATTAAACAAAATAGACTAGTTGGAATGGTTGCAGATTATAAGCTTCCTAAACATAGTCAAATATAGTCGACCTATCTCGGCAGCCGGTTTGAAAACGTTCTATCTCAGAAAATGGCTCAAGAACGCCCTACTTTGGTTTGAAGGAAGCCCTATCCCAACAAATCGTTCAAAAGTGCATTATCTCAGCCGCCGATATATTGAATTTACATTGAGGTAGGGCACCCACCATTTGCTGAGATAGGGCGGTCTTCAATAAAATCCTGAGATAGTAGGGTGTTTTTGAAAAAATTTGTTGAAAATATTCTTCTTCTTCTATGATTTGGAATGTGCGACAGTGGTCCGGTGTTTCGCACCCCTGGTCTCATAACGTGTAAGGCACTTAGGCTGCGGCGCGCAAGAGTTTGCATGAGGAAAAATATTTCTTTTCTTCATATGATTAAGAGCAACGATGTGCGTTTTTCTCATATGAAGGTAGGGTAATTCTGGAATTTCCACAGGACGAAAGGTTGTTCTAGCATTATTCGTCTACAAGAGTGAATGGTTTAAGGTGGTCATTGTTACACCTACGGTGTCCTTTTACGTAAGGATGGGGGTGGTCGCAAAATTTAATTGCCAATTTGTCAGCTTTGCCATTACTCTCAATATTCCAGTGCCCAGGCACCAGTACGATTTGAATTCTATAATGCTGGACTATCTCATCCAAAGATCCTAAGTTTTTTCCGATTTAAAAAATAAGATGATAGGATTTGGGTTTTTATAGCTTTTCATCGACATAAGTGTATTTCGTTTTAAACCTATTCAAAGGTTATTTACGGGGTTACGCACAGAGGTTTTGACTTGGTCTTCTGAATGTCTTTTCAAAATCTTTGGTTCAAGAGTTTTCGCGAGATTTAAAATGGAAACAATTTTCCTTTTTTTTTTGTTTTATGATTTGTTTGAAATGTGGGCATTTTCGAGGCGACATTTGCTTGAAATTCTCTTCAGGCCAAACACTTGAAAATGTTGCTCATTTGTAAAAATTTCTTTAGCATTCGTCTTCACTCAACCAAAAATTTCAAGAGTTGAAATTGCGTTCTGTACAGAATTAAAAAAAAGAAAATTCGCAACAAATCAGCAACATTGTAAAAATGTTGTAGCCAACATTGTTTGTTCGCTGCCCTCCTGCTTGTCTCTCTGTCCAGCCAACTCCTATAAAGCTGGCTACTTGCATTCGGCGCGTTTGTCAGAGCATTTTTACTGTGTTAACATAAATTCTTTCGTTTTTTCATGTATGTATTAAAGTACCTCAAACGAATGGCAATGCAAAATTTACAGCACACCAACCAAATGCGCAACCGAAAGAGTAATATTTTTTGTGCTTAGATTTTTTAAAGCATCAAGAATTTAACTGCCGACACATACACTCGAGAGTTCAAGCGGTTCGCCAGTTGAGATGTGTGAGTAGGTGTAGGAGGAGGTGTAGATGAGGAAAGAAGTTGGGAATAACTTTGCTCCAGTGCTGCGCTGAGTCAGCAATATTACTCAAAAGCGATCGGCAGCAAGCGACTCCAAATGTGGCGACTGTTGCCAATGCAACCAGCCATGCAAGCAACCAGTCAGCCAGCCCAGCCAAGCAGGCCAAAGCAGCAACATGAAAGCGAAATGTGGTTGAGAGATGAAGAGCAAGGACGATTTCGTGGAGTAGATGAAGTTGACGGTGGCAAGAATGGCCGATAAGAGTGAATTCCGTGCGGCAGCAGCGGTACATAAATTTTTTATGAAGCCGCAGTGGAGCGAAAGTGGCAAAGTAGGAGCGCCACATGAACCCAAAAGGAGCAGACTCGTACGAGCGAACGAACGAAAAGCGAAATTGCATGTGGATGAGTAAGTAAAGTGTTCGCACATGTGAATGTGTCTCGGAATACACATAAACATGTATAATGTTTTTAAATATGTATGTATGTATGCATTTCAAGTGTAGGTAAACGTAGTGGGAAGTTCTGCAGCTTAACCCTTTGATAGCTTTAATGCGCATAAGGATTCTTTCCAGGAAGGCGCTTATAGGAGAAAGACGTGGCCTTAACATAAAAGGTAAATAATGACGTGCAACGAAAGGTAGAAATATTAAAATGAAATTTAAGTTGAGCGCACACAAACGGAAACAAAGATATTGAAATTCCAAAGAACTTCAACAATAACAGCCAGAAATCAAAGGCCTGCAAAAGAAGGAAATGCACAAGAAATTGGTGAAAAAATACAGAATTGCAACAACGCGTTGCCGTTAATTATGCAGATTATTGTTATTGCTTACTGCTAGCGTTCACAAGGAAGCCAAGGCCGCCAGCTCATATGCAAAGGTATGCCATGCGACCATAACTAGGCTGGGTCGTCGCTCGCCGGTTCGAAGAAAATGTTTGTGCAAGCATTTGTTGGCATGTCAATTGGCGAAACAAATTGGCAAATCGAAGCCTTCATGCTTTAATTCTGAAATTCAGTTACAGCGTACATGGGTTCGTAAATAAATTATGGTAGCAAGTAGGCGGTGAGGTACATTTGAGGCAATGGGGTTAGTTGATAAATGTAAAGAATAAGAAAAATTAACTTAAAAAATATGTATATGTATGTAGATATGTATGCAAAATTTGTGGACTAGAACCCAAAAAAAAAAAAACTACGCCGACATCTGCGCTGCCAATGATACAGTTGCGAAATTTTAGACAATAAATATCTGTAGCTGAAGTTATAAAATGTTTCTATCGGATTTCGGTATGTTTTTTTTTTGTATTTCATTTTCCTACCAGTCGATTACCATTTAAGCGTAAGCGGAAAATTCGATTTATCGGCATAAAAAAACTGGAAATCGATTTGTCGATTATGCAAAAAATTAGTGAAAGAGAAGTATTTATTAGACTACAAATATTACAGAGATTGAAAATAAAGAAAATAAATTTAGTTTTCGAATTTTTGCTGAAAAAAACACGTTTGTTTGAAGAAGATTTCGATTTCTGTCAAATAAATCTATTTCTTTGAAATAAATCGGTTATCGGTAATCGGTTGCTTTTTCTCAAAATTTCAGAAGTTTTTCTTAAATTTATTTGAATAAATTTTTATCTTTTTTTTCCGAAATTTTTTTTACAAAAATATTGTTCATACTACAACAAAAAACATACATGTAACCTTTGTGCAAAACTCAGTAAAATTCCATAAATTTACATGCAAAATTTTTAATGAGATTTTTTGGGGCAATTTTGTACTGCTTTAAATTATAGTATAGAAAATCTAAGTTTGAAGTTAGTCAAAAATAGAGTTGACTTTTGAGAATAATTTTTTGTTTTAGGGTTAAATATTTTTTTAATGCAAAGTATTTTCGAATTTTTTTTTGCATGAAGAAACTGCGTGAAAAAAATTGCTAAAAATCAAAGGTAAGTCCTAGCTACTTGCACTTTGTTCTGATAAAATTCATTGGGCTATAAACTTGCATACTCAAAAAAACTCTAAAAAAATTGGATTATAGAGTCGAGAATTTCCATGAAAATTTATGGAGTTTTCCTGAGCTTCGCACAATGCTTGCATTGGACCGCCTGCCCATAGTCATATCGACATAAAATTTATTGCATTACAATATTTGGATACTAAAAAAATCTTAAAAATCGGATTAAAAAGTCGAAATTTTCCCTGAAAATTTATTGAATTTTCCTGAACTTTGCACAAAGCTTAGAAATTATATTTTTATGCTTTTGTTGTAGTAAGAACTATATATTTTTTTTAATAAAAATTAGCGGAAAAAAATTTAAATCAAAATGGTTCCATGGTCGTGAGTGTAAATTAAGGTGGTCCAAAAAAGGGAAATCAGAATTTTATTTGAACAAGCACAAACTAAAAATTAAGTTGAGTCCCTGTACTCCATTTTACATAAAATTCGCCTCATCACTTTGCCTCAGCACATAAACATAATTAGATCTCTTCGGCTTTCGTACATTCTACACGGAGCGAAAGCTACCTAATAAAATAGAAAAAAAAGTTAGAAGATATATCTATGCATTTTTGTTTTAAGAAGGGAGCCTTCTTATTTTCGTGGAATTACCTTTTCAAGAAAACGAAGAAGGAATATCTCGATTTTTATTAGGCTACCTAATTGAAAGCTAAGCTTAAAGCTCTGGTTACTCGGCTACGATGGTCGCCCTACCGATACTATTCTATTTAATGATATGAATTCGACGTCATATAAAATTCAAGGGGAAATAATTTTCAATGAATTCAAGAAGACATTTATTACCAGTAGAAAATGTTTATTTTTAGATTTCCTCAATGATTTTCAAAGTATGTTTTTATAAATAAAATAAATAAAATCAATATATATTTTCCCATAAAATCAATGAAAGGAATCTCTACGTATTTTTTTTAATTTTTTCGTATGTTTCACCCCTTAACCTATAAACTTTTCATAGAGACAATTTTATAATTTCAATAGGTTAAAGGATTTCGAACGCAGCATATTCTGGTTTTCGTACGAATCTAAAATTTGAAATTTGGGTATAGAAAATTATGGGAAATTTTTACGATTTTCGATTCGTACGAAAACAAGAATGCGCCCCAATAATTACCTGGGAGTTGAAATCATAGAGAGAATCTTACAGCCATAACGATAGATAGTAGATTTAAAGCTAGTAACCATTCAAACACGGCTGCCAGCTTTTTTTAATCAACTTTGAAACGTTGCCAGACCCCATCGAAATTCTATCGCTGTCATAAATACAATTCACTGATTTTTTGCCACTCTATCACTCCTTCGCAACTAAATAAAGAGGCGTAAGCAATTGTAGACATATAAAAAAAATAGGTTTTCTCATATTCTTCTTGGCAATCGCTTCGTCTGATTAACTTTTTAGTCATAAATTCATTTTCGCTACACACTCGACGCTAAAAGACTTGTGCATACTCTAAATATTCTGTAATTTACCCCTTAATAGTTGCCGCCGCAGTCTTGTCAAAAACTTTCAACTTATTCTGGCGGCATACTCGTACATAAATACATACATACTAGAAATCATAGTTCACATACACTTTCCTACTGAAGTACATACTTGTCGTTCACTACGCCCGTTTCCATGTCTTCCTAGTCTGTTCTGCTCAATTCTGCGACTGTGGTGCATGCACTCTTCTCTATTCATATGTTAATTTGCCTGTCGCCAAACCACTCTACACCAAGTCGACTGCTTCATTGTTTGGGTGGCATTGTTTGTCTTTGACTTGAACATGAGAATGCTCTTTGGCGTTGAATGGTGGCTGGTTGGCGACGCCGAGAAAACGGCCTTTCTTTTCACCCCCCCTGCACTGGTGTAGAGCATGAAGGTGTGGCGCCGTGCATATAGAAATTTTTATTATATGTATGTACATACTCGTATCACCGAGTTGGCGCGTTTTCGTAGGGTCTCTGCAGTGTGCTCATATTCAAATGATGCCAAAGTAATTTTCTCTAATGAGATATTTAGTAGATAAGTAAAAACAACAAAAATACATACAACATACATATTTAGTAGTCATAAGTTTTTGGCACAGATGTGAGGGGGACGTGTGGTGTTCAAAACTTCATGCTGAGATGCAAATGAAGAAAAGCTGCTTGAAAATTGAGCGCAGAAGAAATTGTGACACCTGTGTACGTTTAGTGAGTTCATGTAGCTGCTAGAGGCCTTGCAAGATTGGGCTGAGTTCGGGAAATTTACGCAAGCGAAAAAGAGTTTTGAGAGCTTTTCAAGTCAACAATCGAAAAAGATTTGTTTTTTTGCGCATGATTCAAGAAATTCTCAGTATTACTGAACAAAGAAGGTATTGATATTATTGATAAAATTGTATTCGTCTCACAACGAAGGCACACAGGAGGTGCGAACCCTGCTTCCAGTCGTGAATCGTACCGTGTAGCCCCTGGTAAGGCAAGTTTATAGACGAGGGCCTCTCACAAGAGTGGAAGCAATCGGAAGGCATGAAGCGCAAACACTGCACCTCCTATGCCTTCGGGTAGTAAACTCACCATCCGTCAATCACCGTCTTTTGAGATTGCTGCGGATGGGCAGGAATCAGTATCCAGTTTATTTACGGATGGATCAAAGTTAAATGGAAGGCTAGGTGGAGGTACTTTTCCCCATCCTCATATTTAGACTCCCGAAGCACTGCAGTTTTTAGTATTTTCCGTTAAGAAATTCGAGCATATAATCCTACAGCCAGGCGGCAATTAATGCCTTTGGGGTCGAGCATAATGCAGGGTGTGGATGAAACGTAACACAGTACGCAGGTGATCCTGTGTGCTTTACTACTCCCACCTCAATACCTCAGTGTGCGAAATCGCTTCCTTCAAAAGGCGACCCTGTTTCTACAGATCACTATGGATCTAGACCCGGAGGAATGTCGATTCTACCCTCTATAGGATGGTTTGCAGTCAGGGTGCTTTCCAATTGTGTTCTAACCGCGTCTTTCGGATACCTGTCCGCCTCCGGGAGTAACGGTTGACTTGTTGCGGCATGAGGTCTGCCGTTGTCGATCGTTTTTTCCTTCACCCTTTTTCCGCCCGCCGAGAGGCCTCGGCTCTCCGAACCGGTAATAATATAAGTAGACTCAAAACCTTGCACGGGTGGTGCCGCCTACCATCTCAGGAACCGCATTGACGGCGAAGCTGCACAGCCAAAGCAGATTCGGTCTTCCGCAGAAGTTGGTGGGAATGCTAACCCCAAAAGGAAAGCCACCTCCAAGGAAACCGGTGGTAGTAAACTCCATGAGGGAAAGTCAAAACCGGTGGCGAATCTGCGGACCTCCCGTTACCTCTTTCCACTCTGGGCACATCCAATACGCAGGAATTAGTGGCCGAGTCCAAATTCTCCACAATTTTGCCATCCGTCAGGGCCCAGTGCGACCAAAGGGCAGTCCCTAAGGTCATCAAAAGCCTAGGGATCAATCCTACATTACCAACTGAGGGAGGAGGTAAAAGCCTGCTTCAAGTGGGCTATGGGAGTCTTTGCCGGCAACGACTAGCTATCCTCCGGGAAAGGCGGAAAGGACAAACCAATAACTCGAGCAAACTCAAGCCTAGCTTCCAAGAGACAGCGATTTGTAGATGACTCTTCAAGTGGTTCTAGGAGGCATATAGCTTCCTTCGCCTCTAACCGTCCGTCGATGGCCGTATCCACCGCAAAGACGTTCAGCTAGGCCACCAAAGAGCAATTCATGCCAGCGGTGTTGCACACGGGCCATCCGGACCNATGACTCTTCAAGTGGTTCTAGGAGGCATATAGCTTCCTTCGCCTCTAACTGTCCGTCGATGGCCGTATCCACCGCAAAGACGTTCAGCTAGGCCACCAAAGAGCAATTCATGCCAGCGGTGTTGCACACGGGCCATCCGGACGGCTACATTACTACAGAAGTACCCCGGCCCTGCACCAGTTGTCCATAATGCCAAGTGGCATCAAGTCTTGGGTCACACTTCTTTTTCACTCCTCATCCATTTTCGTTGTAGATATAACTCCCGTGCGGAACCTTTATTGTACCCATATACTCGTCGCTGTTCAATTTTGTTCCCTTCATTCCCATTCCTAATGGACGAAACCTAATCTAACTAAACAAACGGACAAATATCGACTCTGAAAACCCCATGCGATCGATCTTCGATATAATGGTTTCAAAAGCGCGCATCCACTACACTTTCACACGCCGCTCTCTTCTTCTGCCAATCAACATTGGCCTTGCTACACATCTAACAATAACTTTTTGAATCACGGGAAGCTGGCAATAAAGCAATAAAATGGATATCAAAAGATCGCCGCGTCTGCCAAGCAAAGTTTGTCAGCAGCTGACGCTGTCATAAACGTTGGGGTGTGGGAAATGTTGCAGCCACTCAAACAGCTAACAAGTAAATGCTTTCGAGCTAATTGTACAAATCTTTTCGAGCAGTAAATCCTTTCATCATGCGAGAATCAGAGCGCACTAATAAACATTTTTTTAAATGTTTTTCCTGAAATTTTAATCTAATTTAAATTGTATACTTTCAGATTGTTGATATTTTAAATGGATTTTAAATTGAATTCGAAATCATTGAGCATTCCGGCGGCGTGTCAGCGCGCATAAATGCAGGAGTAGGGAAAGAAAAGCAAAATTAATGCTGCCATGGTAGCGCCGAGGATGTGGCAGCGGCTGAGTCGCGGATGACAAGCGGGCATCCGAAGCGGTCGGATGATGGCACATACATACATACATCATAAGTACGTACATAAAGGAATAAGGGTAATAAAAACAAATAAAAAAATGGGAAAGGAAAAGAGAGCAATTGAAAAAGTAATAAAAAAAACACCAAAGGCGCGGATAAAATGCAGCATATGAAAAATTAAATAAAACCCAAAAAAAAAATTATAACGCGCAAGGTATCAGGAGTAGCACAGCAACGGCAGACGAAACGACAGCCATAAACCGACGAATATGGCAACAAAGAATATTTTTTTATGCTTTCGACACGTCCATAACCATATAGCGGCGACGATAGGGACAGAGGAGGCGCAGAACAAAAATGTGGCGAGCATAATGTTGCTGCTATCGCCATTGTTGTTGCTGTTCCCTAGTCTGCCCTGCTTGTAAGCAGCTTACTTTTCTTGCTGAACGTTTGGTGCTGCAGCAACAAAACTTTTATTGCCATTAATATGCTTGTTGCTGCCACACATCCATCTATACATACATACGTACGTACTTATGTACGAATGAATACGAGAACCATGCTGCATAGACATTTGTTGGCATTTGTTACCAACGTTGTGTTGCGCGCGTGCATTGTTCTTGCTTTTTGTGTTGGAGTTCATGGCCGTTTAGTGGCTTCACCGACAGCAACTTTGTATGTACATACATATGTATATACGTAAGGCAGTACAAACATGTTGCATGAATATACTATCGTACTACAAGTTGATATAGTGCTTGTATGGTGCATGTTGCAAGTTGCTTGGCAAGTTTGTGCAAATATGTTGCACATGTAATACCAAAACAATAACAAATGTAAGACACACATAGAACAAAATGATATCAACAAAAAGAGAGGTAGGTAACAGACATTTTCGTTGGCCGGGATAGCAGGCGGCAAGGTAAAGGCAAGAAATCAGAAAACGTGAACTTGCAACATGGATTTGCATTTCTCGCCTCAACAACAGTTTCTACTCTTTGGACTAAGAAAACAATGGAGCTGTTCATAGGGTAACCGAACTCAGCCAAAGGAAAAGGAGATTATAGCATCCAGGATAGGTCAATGTTAAATGGCGCCGTTCGATGTAGTGGTGAGATCTCGCTGGCGGTGGGTGAACTCGGCACGGAAATAATCAATGAAATCGTTACCATTGCAATTGAAGCATGCAACCACAAAAAAAACAGAAAAAACAAAAACGAAAACGAAAACAAAATAATGGAAATCCTTATGTAAGGTAGCCGGCAGGCTCAAGCTGAAGTGGTGCTCCAGTGTGTCAACAAAGAGTAGTGGAGAATTCGTACAATATGAATTTGAAAAGGTAGTAAAAATTAATTTCAATTCAAACAACAACAACTGTACGAACCTAGGGCTGATACAAGCAAGCAAGGTTCGTGCCCACCAAAAAACAGAGGTCAACAATTTTAAGAAAATGTTTGGTGCCGAGATATCGTTAACAGGTTTGTTATTAGGTATGCATTTACAACACTAAACATATTTTTAATTTTTTTCCTACCTGCCTTCCTAAAGGCCCAATTAGTTGTGACATACCATGGCCATAACCATAGCAATAATTAGTACATAGTATATGCAGCTCTGCAAACGATTATTTGTGCCATACGATAATGCCGCAGCCATAACCAGAACCGTAGGCAGTGGCAGATTTGAATATTTGGCACCCCTAGGCAATTCAGAATTTGCCGCCCTTTTTCCGATAAGAAAAATATTTTGAGGTAAAAGTACCAGTTTTGAAAGGATTAGCAGTAAATAGTAATATTCAAATGTATGTTACTTACTATACTTTTATTACAATTTAAGACGAAAAAGTGGTATTTTGCCGCCCTAGACACCTGTCTATGTTGCATTTACGGTAAATCCGCTACTGTCCGTAGGTATCTATAAAGTTTTGTTTCCTCAATGACCATAAGCAGCTTAGAAGTATTAGAGTATGGCTATGGCGTTCAGGTTATGGCACCTCTGATTTTCTTATCGGCACGTTTTTATGTATATCGATGGCTAAGTGAAAGATTGATCTCTCGGCTGTCGGTTCAAAATTTCGTTGAAGAGCGACCTATCTCAGCTGCCGATATATTGATTTTATATTGGGATAGGACGTTTTCGATGCAGCAGTCTAGACATAATTTGTAGTGAATGCACAGTTAATAAATTCTGAAAACCTATGAGAGATTTTATAAAAAAATCTTATTTAATTCAATCGAAAATTTTGGATGAATTTGGATTTTCGTGGGGTTAACGTTAAAAAATGATTTATCCAGGCAAGGAGACACCTAACGCATTCAGAGGAAGTACCTATTTCAAAATTTGGTTCCTTTCGTCAGTCTTTGTTCAAAAACTCTTCAATGAAACGAGCAGTGACGGTGATTGCGAAGGAATATCGTCTACAAAGCCAGAACCTTTCACCCAAGAAGCGATCTGGAATTACATTAGAAATGTGAATTGAGTTTTAGATCAAAAATGAACTTTTTGTCGTTAGTTACAAAAGTGGCGTTCTGTTAGGAAAAATAATTTTTTTTGTTTCGATGTGTTGGGCCTTATTCTGGCAATGTTTCTTTCAGAATACCAGCAAAAATGTATAGCGTATTTTTATAGAAAGTCCAAGAGATAAAATTATATTGCACCCCCTTGCACATAAAGCCGGGCCGTCAGAAACAATTAAGACCAACACAAAAATAGGCAATGTTTTTCTTATAAGTATAACAAAAAAAAAAAGTCCTGGTCTAAGCAGATACAAGATAAAAGCGGGAATTTTCGATGGCCCACAAATAAGAATATTAATAAACTTTTTATTTTTTAAGTTTAATGTATGATTTGGAATGTTGTGGAATTCGTTTGCTTAAGTTACTAAACACTTTCAGGGAAAATTTAAATCAACTACTCCGAAAAAGTAAAAGAATATTAAAAGTTATTAATATTAATAATCAAATAAATAATAAAATAATATAATAATATGTCCATCAAAGTGCACAACCTCCACAGTCATCTTTACGATGCCATTGTAATTATAAAGATAACATACAGTTTATCAATTTATTAATTCATTATAATAGACTTTTAGTTCTCTAAGAAGACCTAAAGACTGCTCATTTTCATCCAAAATCTTTTCTTCGCCAAATAAAATGACGAAATAGTGTTAGTTTCGTAGAACGCAATTTTTGTTTTCGAGAGAGATTTCGTTTGTGATCAATCGGGAGCATCAGGGGCAATTTCAGTGAACCATTTTTATAACCCTGATTAGTGTTCGTCCGGTACCACTATGCACTCGATACCTGTACTCATTAAAAGTATCGAAGAGAAAACTCGATGCTACTCAAAGTATCGCTAGGAAATTAATCGATTCTACTTGTACTCGAAAGGCGTATGAAAAGCTAAAAATGCCTTTTCATTTCCTCCTTTTTACTCGCGACTGCTAACATCAGGCGCCTAAATGCATGCTATGTACTGCTACCCACTAGTTTTGGTCTCCCCTCTCACTGAGTTATTCATGGTCTTTCGAGCCGGCTATAAACCTGCGACATATGGATCTCATGTCCACAGTATTTTGAAATGGGGTAACTTGAAAGTGCTGAAACCGGAGTCTTTAAGTAATGAGAAAGCTCATCGTTTACTTGTGTTTGATTCTTCGGTTTCAAAACGAGTTCTGGACGGTGCTTCCGAAAATCATAGGCTGGCTCCACATCCTCCTCTAATTCGATACGAATTTTGTTCTCCACGTTCGTGCGCTTTTCTTAGCTTTAACCCTTGCAAAATCTAGTGGAACACATCTTGAATGTTTTTTTCAAAAATAACAACACAGCATTTTTTTTCAGTTGATTTTCCTAAATTTAGCAAACAGGTAAATACTTGCACTTAGTACTCGATACCCGTGAAATACTTGTACACGCGCATCGAAGTAAAAAAAATACTCGGTACTTGGTAGAGGTACTCGAGTATATACTTCTAAGTACTGGTATCGGAACATCACTAACCCTGAATGTGTCCAATCGATGCTTAAGAGTTTCCTTAGTATGTTTCATAAAGACCACTTGATGATTTTATAGAATTTTCAAACATTTTCCATTTCCCGAAGATCTACAAACCATTTGACAGCTATGTTAGAAAGTGATGTTAAGTCCTTTTAGCCGAAGGTATCTAGACTTAAGGCCACAATACCTTCCATTTGGAATTATATTCGCATCAGTATATACGATAAACAAAACTCTAGGAGAAACTATTTCACTGAAACGAAAAATACGCTAGCTTACCCAAGTGACAAAAACAAAAAATACATAAATCAAAACAAAATGCCATCGGGCAAAGAAAATAAATAATCACAACAAATCGCGTGAAGGCTCAGTGTTGACGAGTGGGAGTGAGAGTACAGCGAAATTCAATGGTCAGCGGGGCAACGGAGGCAAATGCTGGCCACCAGTTGTCATGCAATCGCGAGCACATGTGCTCGTGCACTTACTCCTCTAGTACCTACTACAAGTAAATTACGTTGCCATGGCTGGCAAGTATGTGTTTTGTTGTTGGTCGCGACCGTTGCCTCGCTCACTTGTTTGCCATGTCTCGAGCAACTTTATCGTTATATATTTTTTTTTAGTTTTATTTGTGCGCGCTCGTTTTATTACGGCAGGTCAGTTCACTCATTAAATAACAGCAAGCAGCAGCAGCTAGAACATGGAGGAGTTGAAAGGGGAAGAAGAACAAGCAGTATTGCCAGCAGCTGACGCCAAATGACAGTCGAGGAAACGAAAAGAAAAAACAAAACAATTTGCAAAGTTGAAGGCAGCACGGCCAATGAGAGGGGCAAAGAAAAAAAATGAATTAGGAAAACGGCAGCGGGAATCGTAAATAGCAAAATCAGAAGTAAAAATGAGAGTCGAAATGCAAAAAAAAAAAATCAAAAAACAACTAGGAAACAACAATGGAAGTAAATCGAAAAATAAATGAAATAATACTCGAAAGCAATCAAGAGGATAAATACTGGGTAGCAGCGGCAGCAATACCAGCAGCGGTGGCCACAATTTATGATGGAATCGAGTGCGGATGGTTGGTTGTCACTTATCGGGACTTACCTGCATGCATACACAGTATATGAATATGTATATATGTATGCAGGTACAATAATAGATTATGAAGACAGATAATGTAGCTACGTCGAAAAAATAGAGAAAACCGCAGGCTCTTGCTGCTGGCACTGACACACTGACATTTCTTTTTTATGTTTTTCGCTGAATCAACTGCTCACTGCTTTTTATTGTGCGGCTGTGTGATAGGATAAGCGCACAGGAATAGCTCGGATAATAATTGAATGCCATGACGAGTTTAACTGATGTAATCTTGAGGTTGCAGCATTTTTCTTCTTAACACAAAATTGAAGAAGTAAAAAGAAAAAAGTTTCAACATAGGTAAGAAGTAGGTTGAGAGATTTATTTCATTGAAAAGCTAATTAATGAAAACTGTGTCTATGTACCTATGTATTTTAAGTATTTTGAGCTTAAAAAGTTTTAGGATCCCGAATCAAGGAACCCATACAGAGAGATATCCGAGCCTAGTTCAGAGATGAGGAAATAAATACGGAGACATTTTGCTTAGGGTTCTACTATCAAGAGGCAATAATGATGGAATGATTCGGAGATATGGGGAGAATTAGGGCATAAACTATCGAAAGACAAACGGTACAGATGCAAGTTCACTTCAGTTATTTCATCTGTGGATCGGATTCCGAGCACCAAACTTTATATGAAAAGTATTTCTGTTTTGAGTGGATGTTTTACTGTTTTATTTAGCAGCACCTTTTCAAGTCATTTATTATATCTTCAGAACATAAATATGTACACACATATAAACATAAATGTGTTGCATGAAAACTCAACATTTTCAGAAAACAAACAATTAGGAATCACTAGAAGAAAAGATTACATACAAATTTATCTCATGTGGGATTAGACAACCGCAGACGCATATGTACGAACATACATAAAGAATAGGGGAAAATTCAGCCACAGAAACAGCCACCCACGCACNACAGAGAGATATCCGAGCCTAGTTCAGAGATGAGGAAATAAATACGGAGAAATTTTGCTTAGGGTTCTACTATCAAAAGGCAATAATGGCGGAATGATTCGGAGATTAAGAAGAATTAGGGCATAAACTATCGAAAGACAAACGGTACAGATGCAAGTTCACTTCAGTTATTTCATCTGTGGATCGGATTCCGAGCACCTAACTTTATATGAAAAGTATTTCTGTTTTGAGTGGATGTTTTACTGTTTTATTTAGCAGCACCTTTTCAAGTTATTTATTATATCTTCAGAACATAAATATGTACACACATATAAACATATATGTGTTGCATGAAAACTCAACATTTTCAGAAAACAAACAATTAGGAATCACTAGAAAAAAAGATTACATACAAATTTATCTCATGTGGGATTAGACAACCGCAGACGCATATGTACGAACATACATAAAGAATAGGGGCAAATTCAGCCACAGAAACAGCCACCCACGCATGTACAAAAACAGCAAATGTAAATAAACACATTTGTTTAAGTAGACACATTGTCTGACGGTATTTACACATTAGCGGTTGAAATAAAAAAGGAACAACAATGAATAAGAAGACAATACCGAAATATGTAAGTACTTAGATGACGACGATGATAAACAAAATGTCAACAACAGAAACAGCATAGTGCAAAAAAAAAGTGACGAGAATCGGAGCAAAAAAGTGCAAACAACAAAAATTAGCACAATAGCAAATACATATAGAGGAGAATGAAAGGTATTAACCGCTAAATAATATGTAGTAGCAGTTAAGTGGCAGCGACAATTAAGCTTGTCAAAAAACAGCAAAGGGGATAATAAATTGAAATAAATAACTAACATTTGACTACCTTCAGGACAGGTAGCAATCAACTAAAATATTAAGCGAACTAAAAAGAAGGATTGAGTATAATATAGAAAAGTTGACTGAAATTTTCGAAAAAATTGAAGAAATAAAAAGAAAAACTATTAGCTACAAAAAGAAGACAGAAAACTAANAAAATGTCAACAACAGAAACAGCATAGTGCAAAAAAAAAGTGACGAGAATCGAAGCAAAAAAGTGCAAACAACAAAAATTAGCACAATAGCAAATACATATAGAGGAGAATGAACGGTATTAGCCGCTAAATAATATGTAGTAGCAGTTAAGTGGCAGCGACAATTAAGCTTGTCAAAAAACAGCAAAGGGGATAATAAATGGAAATAAATAACTAACATTTGACTACCTTCAGGACAGGTAGCAATCAACTAAAATATTAAGCGAACTAAAAAGAAGGACTGAGTATAATATAGAAAAGTTGACTGAAATTTTCGAAAAAATTTAAGAAATAAAAAGAAAAACTATTAGCTACGAAAAGAAGACAGAAAACTAAGAATGACTGGGTCAAGAAAGCTGACGAGGGCTGGAAATAAAACAAGCTTATACACATGAAAATGATTGCGTGCGAATTTATTACAGTATCTGGAATAATTTTACGAATATAAGATATTAATAAAAGCACTACCAGAAATGCCCGAAAGCTACTTTTGGCCCGCAAACAATTGTCAGTCCGGTTGTCAATTGGTTGACAATAATGGGTACGTGCGCTGCAAGGCTGGATGTGCACAGTGAATTTTAATTATTGAAATTATGGCTTTACGGATTCAAATCATTAAAACTCATTTATCAAAAACCGAAACTCACAAATTGGTCTGATAGCTGCGTACTTGGTNGAAAGCTGACGAGGGCTGGAAATAAAACAAGCTTATACACATGAAAATGAATGCGTGCGAATTTATTACAGTATCTGGAATAATTTTACGAATATTCGATCTTAATAAAAGCACTACTAGAAATGCCCGAAAGCTACTTTTGGCCCGCAAACAATTGTCAGTCCGGTCGTCAATTGGTTGACAATAATGGGTACGTGCGCTGCAAGGCTGGATGTGCACAGTGAATTTGAATTATTGAAATTATGGCTTTACGGAGTCAAATCATGAAAACTCATTTATCAATAACCGAAACTCACAAATTGTTCTGCTAGCTGCGTACTTGCTATAAATCCTAGAAAAACGGAGCTCGTACTATTCTCCAGGAGGTAAAAAGTGGCTCATGTCCAGCTTCCACCTATAGGAGGTGTTTCACGTGTTCTATTTCTGACAGGATCAAGTTCTTGGAAGTCCAATATTGAGGAGTGAGTAAAAAAGGCATCGGCGGTTCTTGACTGCTCCAAAAGTGATATTCTGACTATATGAAACCACATTCAACCCATTCATGTTATATGGGGTCAATGTCTGGTGGAATGCACTGAAAATACTACTCTTGCAAAGGGCGGTTCGCTCAGCCATTAGGCTAAAAAGCTGTGGGTTCTTTTTTAACCCAGCGGAGGGCAATCAACAGTTCTCAAAAGAATCGGAATGTTCTGAGGCTGGTCCCACACAGGCCCCTTTTCACTCACATCCCTCCAAGGGGTGACTGGGAGAATGACAGTGTCTGAAGTAGAGGTCCAATAAAAATCCTAACGGACGGTTCGGAGCTGGGCGGGAGAGCTGGAGGAGGTGTCTACTGTCAAATTCTCTCAACAGATATTATGTTCAGATTTCCGGATCTCTGCACTCTCATTCAGGCAGAGGTGGCCGCTAGAGGAGGCAGCCGGTTGACCAATGTTTTGCCGCCTAGGAGGGTAAATATCTACTCTGATAGGGTAAATATCTACTCTGAAGCGGCATTCAGGGATCTGGGATCGCAAATGGTACGATCGAAACTGGTCGAGGAATGCTTGACCTCTCTCTCAGCCGCCCCGGAATACTTCCAAATGAAACCGATTTGGTTCCCAGGATACATAGATATCACTGCCAAGAATGATAGAATACAAGATTGCGCCGATCAGAGAGGATTTTTGAGAATAACTTTTGTGTGACGTCACACTGGTGCAATTGCGAGAGAGAAATGCCAAAACGTGAGCAAGAATGGAAGAAGAAGAAAAAATGTTGCAAGGAAAATGTAAACAAGATGCACCAGTGTGACGTCATGCAAACGACGATTCTGTCAAATTCGTTAAGAGAGGAATAGCGGTCCGAGATCGGCGCAACCTTTGTATTCTCTCAATCGTGTATCACTGCAACACTGCGGCCTTCTCCTGGAGAGATAGGCTCATATTCGGCTCAGCGAGCCCTGGAGAAAAAACCCGACATACAAGGTACCGCAGGCCCATGAGTCCCCAAAGGTTCTTGCAGGTATTTTCTTTCGACCAATTCTCTGAAGGCCTCTCCAAATGCCTGAGCGTAGTATAGCATTGAAAGACTTCCCATAAAAGTCTGTAGTATGGTAGTTCTTTTTACGTATGTTAACATTAGTACAGACATCGCAAATAAAATAAGTGATATTCTTTAAATTACACTTAGGAAATAAATTGTACAGAAGATTCGTTTTCATACTTTATAATGCATTTTTAATTATTAGCGGACGCAAATTATTAATAACGTCTCCTCACCCATCAATTATAAAAAGATGGCATATGTCCGCTAAATAATAAATAAAGTAATAACAACATTTTGATGGTTAATGAACAGTGTTCATAAAAATAACCAACTCATTTTCAATTTAAAATAAAAATATTTAATAAAATAATAGCAAAACATATGTATGCATGTACCAAATAGAACCACACGACAATAAAACTTAAGTTGTAAAATTAATTTCACGCCATTTAAAAAACAATTAAATTTGACACGTAGCAATGAAGGCAGTGGTGGTCAAACAACAACAGACCGCAACTGAGCCACCGCATAAAAAATAACCATCAAATAAAAATATTATTTTATACATGCGACTCGGGAGTGATACCCCACACGAACAGCGGAACCAATGGGTGTACAAAAATAATAAAAAAATGCATGCATGTCTACAAAAATATAACAACAACCAAAAAAAATATGTACATATAAGAATATTGATGGTAATGCATTGGGACACCAGAACAGGCCGCTGCCAGACAGAAGAGCAGATGTCGAGAGCACTGGCGATGAATGCATGTCAGACAGCATGAATGTCAATTCATAAACAAAAAAAAGGAAGAATGAATTTTCATACATAAGAAAAAATATAAGACAAAGAAATGGAGAAGATAACAAAAACGAAAATTACTACAACTGCCAATCGAATAAAAATTTGCTCACACTTCAATTGTTTTCACAAACGAACCTAGAGGAGATACAAACAGTCAAATAAACATACATAGATATGGTCAAAAATAGACGAAAATCCGCAAGACGTATGTACATTGTACATACATAGATATGTTCCAAATCAGTGTGCCAAAAATTTATGTTATGGTCACAGTTGAACGAATGTGTGAAGATTGCTTTTTGACAACGAAAAGGCGGATTAAGAGATGAGTCCAAAAAAAGTACGAAGATGTTTAGAAAATTTTTATGACAAGCAAATGTAAAAAAAACATTGGCAACTTTTAAAAATTTGTTAAACAAATTAAAGCGTTTTGGGAATCAAAGGACATTCAGGATGCTAGAATAGCTGGTCTAGAAAGCGTTCATTTATTAGGGAATTTATGAAAACTAAGTACTTGAGATGTGGTGTCGATGAGATCGCTTTCCAATAAATATCGCATATTTCCACATCGAAAGAAAAGGGCGAATGCGGACTTACGTATATAAACTGAGAAGCTTATAGTTATAAACTGGAACGAACGTTTTTGGACCAAGAATTTTTTTTAAGTGAAAATAAAATAGCGAAATAGGCAACACAAATCGGAAAAGAGGCAAGAAAAAAGGCACTAAAAACGAAGAATAGGCAAAAAGATAAATTTATTTTAGAAATGCTTAGTACACAAGGAAACGAAAAAATATAAGCTAGTTTCGTAACACCGTGTATCAAAAACCAAAAAATTTTAAAATAAATTTCTCTCTGACGTTAGAATTTTTTAAAGAAATTTGCATTTCCAAGGATATCATTAGTTCAAAAAATTATGTAAAAAGGTTCAGTGCGATTTTTCTGCTTTTTTTCTCGGGAGTTAGTACCTCAAGGGTGGTCCCATAGATCCGATCATTGGATCATGAAGAAATTAACGGTACTCCAAAATGTTTGTATGACAACTGAAGTCGGTTGTATTTTTTGCTTAAAAATTACTTGTTTTATACTAAACTTATCAAGTATAAAGGACGAAATTCGAGGATGTGGGAGTGTACATATTAGTCAATAACAAAGATTTTTTTCAATAATAGCTACTGGAGATGTTTAATGCCTTTTGGGGAGCAAAGAATTGTACTGTTTTAAATTCTAGAGAATTTTCCCTTTTATACGATACCCATATTGTTATTCAACATTGCACAGAATTTTTTTTTAATAATTTATTTAATTAATCATATCCATTAAAAATATCGGGATCTATGGAAATTTTTGAGGAAAAGCACTTACTATGTGAAAAAATACAAAAAATTTTAATGAAACTTTTTTTAAATTACCTGAGAGTTGAATTTGAAAATTTTATAATTAAATGGGAAGTGAATCAAGCTCAATATTATTACTTTAATATTGAAATTAAAGGCAAGAAGGCAGCATCTAATGAGTAAATATATTTTTTAATCAAGTTACGCCTAAATCTTGCTAATTTTTGATAGAAACTATGTACTTAAACTCTTAGCAGAAAAACGACATTTTCCATAAAATTCGTTCCCTGGTTCTATACTTAGGGTATTTTGATACAACGTTTTTTACTTGCAATATTTCAAGCTTTGAACTAGAAAATTTCGATTGAATTTTTAGTAAATCCCGATGAAAAATGCCTTAAAATTCCATCTTTCAAAAAAAATCTAAGAAAAACTTCAAAATTAGTTCAAGTGTGAGTGCATAGCAAAAGATCAAATAAAATCACGCAAACGAAATTGAAATAGACAAGCTAATACACATTTCCAAGCACATATTTATGTATTACAGCCTCTTCACCCAAATACTTTTTCAAGCCATTATTGGCGGAGGGCAAACGACAAACCGCTCAACCACAAACATCTTAAATTCTACACAATTTTGTTGTTGCTACTTTGCTAAGTATTTTCACAATAATTCCATGTATCTTATTACATTTTTCATTTATTTGCAACGCACATTCCATGCCGGTTAACCGAAGCGTTTGTCTATCTGGCCGTGGCATTCCACAGGCCACAGATCCTCAGTCCCCCCCTTATGAACAGGCAACTGGATTTCCTAACTGGCGAGCAATCGACCATTGACTGAGTGGCCTGTGCTTACTTCCGCCAACTTTTCATCATCAGTCAATCATAAGGCAACAACAAGAAACAAACAATTTCATGAAGTCGACAGAGTTAAGGTTGCGGCTGCGTTACTTACTGCCCGGCAACCCACGGATGTCCACATGTATGAAAGTAAATACATATGTACATAAAATAGCTACAAAAGCGTTGACTATGATTTCAATTCATTCATTTGTTGCAACAATTTTGTTTTTATTTTTTGATTGCTACAAGATTTTCAAGCGAACCCCAATAACTATGGAATTCAGCATGTCATGCTGTTGTGCCACCGACCCACCTCCATACAATTCCTACTGTTACTCACTGTTTTCTTTACAAATATGTACACACATCTAGATTTGCTCGCTTGGCGAATGTTAGAAGTGTTCGTATTTATGTATATGTGCGTTTATGCTTCGTATTCTGAAGTGAGAAATTGTCCCAAGATCCAAGCCAGTACGTGACTAGGAACATTATTGTTTGCTTATCTCACTTAATTGCTGCTGGCTACACTTAATAATATGGTTCAAAATAAAATAAGTGGAACGATGTACAAATAAACAGATATATCCACATACATATATATGTACATGCAGGAGCGAGCGAGTGTACTGATATCGATACAGGCCACAGTGTGGTTAATGAGAAGCATAGCATAGAAAGACTTATTTTCCCCTTTCGAATTTTTAGAAGAAGAAGTCCAACATTTCGTGCCACATCATCATCATCGTCATGATCGACCTCATCACCAACGATGTACATATGTATGTATGTATAGTAATGTTTAGAAAATTACCCACTCACTCCGAAATTCTACAACACCAAATTACAAAGTGTCATTTTCTGACATTTAAATTGCATCCGAGCATGCTTTTGCTTTCTTCGATTAATCAGAGTATTTCGATGTACTGCAAGATAAATTTTTTCCAACATGCCATTAAAAACTTCCCAACACATTGATGGCTTTTTTTGGATCTTGCATTTAAGCAGAAGATTCTTAAGAACTCAAAAACTACAACGAGTTTGATAAGAGAAAGAAAATAATTTACTGACCTCAGATGCTATCTGCTACATCGTAAAAAGTCACTAAGTGTTTTAAGATCTTTTAAAAAGGTAGTTTAAAATTTGAATCTTGTTCATAGAAAAACTCTCTTATATGGATAGATTTTTTGACGGCCCCTAGGTAGTAAGTGCAGTGCCTTAAATTGTAAGAAAAACAAATTTCACTTGGTGCCACAAAAGCTCCGCTTTAAGTGAGTTGAAATCTAAATTACTAACCAACGTAGTAAATGATAGGGATGAAGGCCTTAACTCTTTCTGGATCTTGCAGTCAATATTATTCGAATTCCGAAGTTGAGATCATCATAGCGGATTTTTTCATTTTGCTGTAGGAAAGTGTCTTTTTTATCGTCTCAAATAGTGACGGCTAAAGAGGATTATTGGAAAGGTGCCGTTTCCGCCGTTCGAAACCATACGACATGGTTGGCTTTACACGCCGTTACTACTAGCGTAGCTTTCTATAACTTTGACTGCTGTTATCCTAACGAGGAAAAGGCAGCATACGTCGAGACATAATAACGGCGGCTCCTTGGGACAGCCGCCACTGTTAGGAATTTAATTATCAAGTGATTAGTTACTAATGTCAGCAGTCGCCATTTCGAGCTTAAGGGTAAATTAAAAAACGGTATATTCCCTCGAGCCATGAGCAAAGATGAGAAGACTATAAAAAAATCATTTTCGAGAGCCGTTCAACGAAAAATCTCAATCCTGAACATCAAAAGCAAATTCTCATCTGAATACAATTGGAGTACAAAAATCAGAAGAACCTGAGACTAATCTTAACCCTTATAAGAAGAGGAAGGTACTTGCCTTCTTGGGTCGAAGATATGTGTTTGTTTCACGTGATTAGGACTTTGGCGTTTACATGACAAACTGCTATTCAAAACTCCCTACAGCAGCGTGATGAGGCCTATTGTTTAGATAGACGCCGAGGTGAGAAACCAACTACAGATGAGCAGCTACCAGTGCGAATCAAAGTTGGTACGGTTCATGAAGTAAAGAAGAGTTTCAAACCATTACAAAATTATTTTTTAAGTAAATTTCTGCAGTGGAAAATTTTCCAGTATTCAGATATAAAATTCTTTTTAAGATTCTGGTATATAAATAAACTAAATAAAAATACGTTTTATTCGATTCTAAAAATCCGGTTTGCTCGGTATTTGACAAATGGATATAAAAAGTGCGCCCAAAAATATTCAAAAACCCAGTTGAAACCGATTTGGAAAAAGCGAGTCAATCACCTTATGATATATGTATGTATGTATATGAATGTATGTACGTATTCATTCTGCTCACTGTTGTATTTGTGCTACACATTCGTTCCAGTTGCTATGTGTGTGTCCCCGCCCTGAACGCTTCCAATCAAAACGCATTCATTTGCCAGTTCGTCCTGCTCTTCTTGTCGATGTCATCAATCTTCTTAGCTAATTGTTTACACGCCGCATGTGTTCCAGAGCACGGCAACGCGTTTGCAACAACCAACCAACCAACCAACAGGCGAATGAGCAAACAGACCAAGTGATCGCCTAACCATTCAGCCATGATTGCATTCACGATTTTCCCCGTAAATAATTGTATTTATGTACATCCATACATACATATATATATATATATTTGACGTTACCCCCTGCCTGTGGTAAGTCTGTCTGTCGATTTGTTAGTTGCTTGCAACAACAACAAGACACTTGCATCTCGCATTGCTTTCCTGCTTTCTGTCTCATCAAAACTTATTATCAGCGGAGTTGGGTTACTTGTGATTTCAATGTGTTTTTGTTAGATAGGCGATATTGTATGCACTCAAATGTATGTATATCTGTATGTATGTATGTACAGGCGCGTCCTAATGATACATTTTATGGCGATCTGTCCGCATGATTTCTTCCGCTGTCATTTATTATTATTTTCTGTAGTTTTTCTTTTCAATTTCTTCATTTTTTTTTTGTATTACTGAAGTTTTTTCTTTCTTTCTTTGCGCGCTTGGAATTTCGTTTCACTTCGTTGCGCTGGTTTTGGATTTGCTTGTTCTTTTGATCTCTTCAATTATAGAATTTTTGTGGCTGTCATGTTTCTACGTTCATTTTTCTGTCAATTGTCAATAGGTATATATGTACTACATTTATGTAGCTTGGTATATATTTTCTGTCAGCTGTTCGTTGGCGTCATTTTTTTTCTTCTGTTTAATCAAATGTATCAAGTTTACTGTTTTTCTTGGAAGTTCCAGTTTGCTATTTCCGTTAGTTCTGTCTGACCACACAAATAGGGGGCGTTGTGAAAGGAAAAGTGGGCAGTGGCGGAACAAATTACTTTCGCAGTCAATGCAACTGTCAGCAAAGCAATTATGCTGGCCTTGAGGAAGAAANCCCCCCCCCCCCAAAAAAAAAAATTGGACCACTCTAATGCACATACAAAAATTATTGAAAATATTCCTACTAGCAACTCTAATTATTAATAGCGGTATTCTGTATTGTAGACTGCTGTCCACCATGCCATTTTCGAGGACTTTCAAAATACTAGGTGTAAGGGGCATGTTTGTTCGAACTCAACTCTAATTTTTCGTTGTTTATACTTTTTAGTTAGTTTTTACGTATTAAATATTCTTAAAAGATATTCTAAGTCAGACATGCTCACTTCACAATTTCCATCAATGTCGGCCCATCACCTTATGCAAACACTAAAGTTCAAATCGAGTTCATCAGTATGTATGTATGCATGTATGTAGAGTTATAGGTACATATTTGATTTGAAGTTGCAATTTCAATATTTGTTTCATGTTCCTGGCTTCACGGTGGTACAGTGTTGCAGTGGTGCGGTGTTGCGTTGTCGGCATGAATAATAAATACATACACAAGACAACAAGAAATTGAGTAAATAATTGCGTAAGGCTACACTTACGAATGAGTACGGCCTTTCTTTCTGCCACCATATTGCCGTCGGTGTTTTATTGTTTTTGTGTGCGTTAACAACGCTGGCGGGTGCATTCCCAGAAAAAATGTGTGAGTCTCAAGCAAATAAGTATAAAGGATATGTTTACCTGAAACGATATAAGATAAGAAAATATCAGAGGTAAATATTTTGACTACTTAATGTAGAGTTTGATAAATGCATAGTTTTGGTGTAAATACAGTTTTTTTGTTTTTGTTTTCGTTTTAGTAAGGAAGCTGAAGAATTCAGAAAATGCAGTTAAATATCAATTGTGTTTGAGACCATATTATTTGTACATATGTAGATATGTATACGCAAAAAAAAAGCTTTCCCATATTGGGCGGAGGGTCACGCACAATAGATCACTTTAGAGATCGCGGTGCATATTGCATAAAATAATAATAATTATTATAATTTCCAGCTTCCACCTTCATCGAGTTCTTAGAGGAATACTGATGGGTTCCTTTCTCTTGCTCATCTCTATTGGTCACAGAGTAGACGACACTACGGAAGTACTACGATTTATTCATGCACCTTAGATTCTGTTCTAACAGACTCCTATTTGGTTAGAGCTATTCCTTGATCCACGTATCGCTAAGCATCCGTGCGAGTCACCTTGACGAAATACTATTTAAGTCACGTGCTGCTAGTTACGGTGACCCTAGGAAAAGTAGTCTGTGCTTCACAGTCGCGCATAATGTGACCTGCCGCTTTTCGCTCGCCGTTACACAGCCTGCACTGGGCAGAGTAAATAACTTTGTCGTTTGACAAGCACTTCATTACCTTATTAGATTTTCCTCTTACCCGAGTTTCCTGCCCAGTAAGTTGAAGGTGGGCCTCGGTTCTCTTGTTGATATTTCCGGGTGGAAGGATTTAGCCTTTTTGTTTTGCCAACCTTTTTGAAGGCCAAGAGCCTATGAATCCCTGTCCAGCCTCATTTCTGGCGAGAATATCTGACGTCATTGCCCGTAAGAGAACTGTGTGCGGGTACACAAATGAGGCCAACTCGGTTCCAAGAAGCGAAGATTATTAAAAGATGAGGGCGTGCTTTTAGTTCTCGCCCTGCTGTCGGATGCATATATGTAAATGTATTTGTTGGTCACCTTCTTTCTGTATACTGGAAAAATAGCGACCTTAACCCTTCCCCGACGCCAAGGTCCGTTTTTCCCTTAACCAACCCTTAGTAAACCAACGTTCACTGTTGCAGATGGTTAAATCAGGACAAAATGATCTTGAAGCCTCGGAAGTCACAGGTACACATATCTTGTGCGGAGCCCTTCCTTTTGTATCATAATTCTGAGAGTGGATGGGCGCATTAGCTTCGTATTCTTCAATATGCAAAGGCAGGTCTAGAATCGCCTTACCACTTTAGTCTTTTGCGCAACATGCAGAAAGTTTACCGAGCTTAAATATTAACATGGGATTTCTTAAGCGGTAAATAATAATAATATACTTTTCTCAAAACAACTGTTATTTTAAAAACAAAAGCTCGTATTTAAGCAAAAAAAGAGCTTTAAGTTTAAAAAAATTTTGTCCAATATATTGGACGTTTGTACTGAAAGGGTTAAGAGTTTTGATTGCTGCTTGACTGTCTATTGGCTCATCGCGCATAAAAGCTTCGCTGATTAAGAAAATGCTGCATCTGAAGCTGTTCGAACAGAGATTACGAATACCGAAGAGATCGAATGACGAACTTTACGAGTTTTATTATGAAATGGTCACAGTTGAGAGCATGGAAATTGCAACGGTTGTGTAGGGTGTGATGGTTAAATAAATAATTGGGTATCATTATTGGTAATTTCCTGAAAAGAAACAGAGTTTTCTGATCGAAAAATATTGATTTTCAAGAATTCTATACCATTCCTACGAAAAGTTGTTTTTCCCCATATAAAATACATGGAAAACTTTGTGCGCCTTGAGCGACCTCTCAATATTTTTTGATTCAAAATATACCCCTAATTTTTTAGGTATAGAACAATCCTAGGGGGTGAGAGCATAAAAATTCCCACTTTACTTTTTCACGTGCATTTTGGGGCACCCATGAATACTATGGAAGGACCAAGGGTAGTGTGAAGGTGTTTAGACTCGGCCCAAATCGACAAGCTGTTATAGTTCCTTAAAGGAAGAAAAATAAGAACATTACGTCACAACGTCTTCTTTAAGTTCTGATAAACTTCAGAGGAGTTTTTACGACGAGTATATTTGCATCACTGACGGTTTTTGGGGTTAGGCCTTCGATACTGCCTCCTCTGAATAAACAAAAAAAAAACACATTGCGTTTTTGGTTTTCTCCCTTGTGGCATTTTTATAAATACGAGTCAGCAAATTTAAGTCTTTCATCTTGGTTTAACTTCGCACTTTAAAGGCTATCTACTCTTATCTTAAGTAAATTACACACCTAACACATTTCCATTTAAATTAACTTGCCCACAACTCAATCCCCAGCTTTCCTAAAATATATGTAACAGCGGCGTAAAAGCCATTCGACCAAAGCCACATGAAACGATTCGGAACCGAGTGGAGGTGTGAGTGCGGACGGGAGTGGAAAATGCACATAACTTCGGTAATTGTTCCGCAAACAAATAAACAAACAAGCGATTGAATTATTATTATGTGAGCAGCCCCACACCGCATGCCAGCAGCACCGCCACCTCAGAGCGTCCAGTTAGTTGGGGGGTTGACCACGATAGATGCGCCAATAACGCTGTCACCTTTGTCAGTGCAGTACAACACCCCCGCGTACATGCAAATACAATAGCTGGGCAGCCCTGGACTCTGCGCTGGTGTGGTGGACAGACGTACACAATTGCCGCACAATTGGGCTAATTTTCAAAACTCCAAATTGCCAAGCATTCAAAATTCCGCGCTTTGAACTTGCGACCGACAACAAAGCGAAGCCAACAATACTCAATGAATGGGCACTACTGAATGGCGCAAGACAATAGCAAAAAGTCAAAGTAGAAGTGAAAGGAATGGTGAACGAAGCAGTGGACATTGCAACACCAAACAGTAGCACGGCAATGGAGGCGCGAATAAAATGCGTGGCGAATGCATATTTTGCGTTGCTAAATCGCAAAACTGGCAAATCGACAAAATGCCAACAACAACAACAAGTACTGTTNTATGTTTGAATGTAAATAAATCGGTACATAAATGCGCTTCTATCTCTGAGTTTTCCTTGGCTTTTGTGCGACCGCTCTGCGGCTTTAAGAGGGTGGCTCTAATTAAACAGCTCGCCCACACTGTGCTTTTGTTGCTATTGAATACGCTAGCGGGGTAGTTAGTTGTTGTTGCTGTCATCATCACTGAAAACTGTTTGACCACGTCCATCAAATTGCCTTTCAGCTTCCATTTTCCCCCTTTTGTATATCTTGTTTTGGTTTTTCTCTCTTACCTTTTTACTCTAGAATCTCCATTCTATCTGTTTCTATCGCACCCCCTTGGCTTATACTGATTTCTTTCCTGCCTAGCTCGCCCCTTCGCTCAGAGATGCTTTGCCAGCTGTGGCCAGTGGTTTATCAGGCTTTTAGCCTCTTTACGAGGAGCATCTCAGTTGGGTGAATTATTAATAACAGCACGATGTGTAACCAGCTTTAGAAGGCCTTTAGACACCCTTGCTGTTTTCCACAATACCCTTTGGTGGGTGAGACAAAGGTACATACATTCATATGAACTAGTGATGGATCAAACCGAGTGTTATATGGANTAATGCATGAAAATCCTAACCTCAAAAAAATCACCCGTTACATTCATATGAACTAGTGATGGATCAAACCGAGTGTTATATGGATATGCGCCACGAGTATTTGACGCGGACGACCCAGCAGAATATTCGAGCATACAAATTTCTTGCAGATGTTAAGAAAATTTTTTAAAGGTAATATACAGCAGTAGAACTGCGCGTATTTTGAAAAATTTCAACAAAATTTGGGGCTAATGAAAAGATAAGATCGATTCCATAAATCTCAAAGAGCGAGAAATCTTATTGGGGATGAAAGCTACTCACTAGAGCCTGATACTAAAAATCGACTCAGTTAGCTAGGGGACTTAAAGCTGGCTATCGAAGAAGACTAAAGCGAGATTTGTGCATATCCTCGGAAGTGTCGTNTCTTATTGGGGATGAAAGCTACTCACTAGAGCCTGATACTAAAAATCGACTCAGTTAGCTAGGGGACTTAAAGCTGGCTATCGAAGAAGACTAAAGCGAGATTTGTGCATATCCTCGGATGTATCGGTTCTTGCTTGAATAACTGGCGCCAATGTTCAAAGGTTATGGAAGAAGAAGAAGATACGTATCCTCACTTTGATGAGGTAGCGTTTACGATGTATTAGGTCTATCTGAGGTAATATCTGGCCAAAATTTCCCAGTGGGCGTTTATAACATTTGAGGGACTTGCAGCCTAGGATAAATGTTATATGCACTACGGGGGAGTTCAAATGCTGTATTTCAGGTAAGCTTAAATGATCGGATAATCGGTTAAATTTTAATAACTTATTTTTATCGGTACAACTGAGACATTAATTATACTAGCTTTGGTGACTGTAACTAGAGAAGTGACAAAAAGTGTTTGAAATAGCAATGTATAGAGAGAGCTTTTAGTTTGTGCTCGTCTATACAAAATGTCTAGAATGTTTCAAAAGATAGGCATGTGTACATGGTAGCGCCCATCACTGGTCTAAAAAAATAACATAGCAAGTCTCCACTGACAAATCCTAATTTAATATCTTTATAGCAGTCACGAGCGATATCTCGCGGGAGAAGCTTTTTAAAAGTTTTCATAGATTTCATATATGTAGGCGTTAATCAAGATATATTCTAAATATAAGTAATGTAACTCTTCTTCGTACAGGTTTTGTCTGGCAGACTGTGGATGTGTTTTTGGTTATTGTATTGTTATTTTTGGTTCAGTGTATTGATGTACATACATATATGCAATAAATTTTAATAGAAATGCAAGAAATTGTAAAACATAACTATCAATGAATGCCAAAAATAGACGATCTGCTGTAGGCATTTTTTGACAATCAGCTGAATATTTTTTTTTATGTTTGACATTTTAATCGCAGTCAAAAGAGATCTGTCGAAATCACTTCTAGCTTGTTGAATATGCCTTGGCGTGACTAAAGTAAAAGCTTTCTCGAATCATCGCCGTTATACAAAATCTATTTAAAGCTTTAAAAAGCCTATCCCGTGTTTTGATAGTGCCTAACGCATGCTGAGCTTTTTTAAGTTTCGTGCCCCTTATTTATATATGGACGAGCAACGTTTAATGGGGGAGCAAGGTCGGGGGAGAAACTTGTAAGGTTTCTATGTATTTTGAATGGATGCGCACAGGGTGTTTGTAGTCACTGAGTTGAGTTAAAATTTAATAATATTTATATATGAAATCAATTTTTGCAGTTCTTTATTTGATGTACCTATCGCTCATTCGTTTCAAGAGTGTCTCAATCCGAAATATAAAACTCGAAAATAGGGCTTTTAAGTTTAAAGTTTATATACGCTCCCATACCAAAAATGAAGACATATGTAATTTCTTCTAATGAGCTATTGTTAATCGTTAGAGATATGCAATTTTTACACAACATATATTTTGGATCATAACACTCTTGCCGCAAATGAGCGACATGTATATATGAGCTTTGGTCAAAAATAGCAAGCGCTAGTACTTTGTTATGCTTACACTTTTCTATAGATTTTTTTTTTTATCAATCGTACAGTTACGCTGGTTCTTGATGCTTCACTGAATAAAAAAAGCTTTTTAAATTCTATTTCATTTTAGAAAACATATTATTGTACATACATATATATGTATACATAAGTAGTTTGAGATATTCTATATGAAACTATTCAAATGAAAAATGATTATCTCAGCGACTGCGCAATCATCTGGTTTTGAGAACATACAACTTAAGACACTTGGACAGCCGTTGTATTTTTAGATTCTCAGAGATGCCCAACCTATCGGTTTGTGCTGTTAGCTTAACTTCTTACTTTAGAAAATACCACAGAAAAGTATCAAATAAAACTCATTCGAGTGCATCCTGCTGTTTCCAAAATGCAACATTTGTTTTCAAGGACTCTAACGGCCGACCGCCCGTCGCGCCGAGTTAACGAATGAAACATAAAAGTAAAACAGAGAAAAAAAAAGAACAAAAAAAAAGAGTTTCATTGGAAAATCTAATAAAAAGAAATCGAAGTAATAACTTAACATTAAATGTACAACATAGACAACGAGTGAAATGCGAGAGGAAGCAGGGGCGGCCAACAGTTTCAAATTGGATTGGCAACCATTTCAGTTAGCGGCAAGCACTAGAAACGCAACAAAAACAACAGCCGCAATACTTGCAAAATAGAAAATATACAGCAGGGATGCCAGCTCTTTCAAGGTCAATTACACCAAGCTTCTGGAAAAAATTCCCACATTTTCAATAATATTCCCTTAACTGAGTTGCTTTTCAATAAAATTCTGTTTTTCAATAAAAAGAATAACCGCTGTAGGTGAGTGGTTAGAAATGCATACTACCACTCCATATAACCGGGTTCGATCCCTGGTCCCAGCAACATTTATAAATAGAAATGTCTTTTTTTAACAGGGGTGGCCCCTCAGCAGGCAATGGCAAAACCTCGAGTGTATTTCTGCTATGAAAAGGATTTCTTCAAATCCATTTGCCGTTCGGAGGTAGCGTAAAACTGTAAAGCTCTACATTTGTATAACAACATCAGAACAGAAGCTCGACCAATCCATAATATTGCAAGTTATGAGCACCAATTTTTTTCTATCCAATGGAAAGGTTTGGCCAAAATCGCTTGCATATAAAATGACCCCAAAATTTTAGGCTATTCTCCCACATAAATCCAATTCCATCCAAGTGGGAGAATTCCCCCCCGTTTGGCAACCCTGATACACAGGCGTCAAGCATAACGAAAGCAGTAAACACCAACACTAATGGCAGCGTTACGGAAGGGGAGTGAGTGCGTCCGAGGCTTAAAAGTAGAAGCTATAGAACGTGCAATAGCGCAGATGAGTAGCAGGCGACCGACGCTGTGGCACGTGCGGCAACGTGGTTATTAATCCGCAATTGAGATGCTGCGCTTAAAAGGATACAACTTCAACAACATGCAAGTGAATCCATGGTGGCCGATACAGAGTCTGCTTTGGGCGGCGGTTGGTGGCTGATGATGAAAAGTTTGCTGCGGAGAGGCAAGGCGTGCTGTGCTGGAGGTTGGCAAAGTTGTAGTGCGGCCTAAGCAGCATATGCCGCATATTGCAAGCGACAACAGTGATGCCAGCTTGATTGTTTACCGTGTAAACTTTACACCATTAGCTGTAGTAGATAGGTATGTATGTGCGCGCGTACGTCAGTAGCTGCTAAGCCCAAGCAGTGTGTGGCCGTCAAATTTAATTTTCAAGTGCAGTGAGCGCATATTTACATGTAAATACAGCCGTAACAATCTCTGAAGCATTCTAGCTCCTCGTTTCCTTTTATTTTTGTTCTTAGCTTGTAACACGCTCCCATGTGTTGCACTGCATGCTGTCTGCACTCTGCGCGCCAGCGAGGTAGCGTTCATTTTGAGATATTAAAACTTCTGCGAAATGTATACAAAAAGATTTAACAACCCATTATGTATGTAGTAGAGCGCTGGCCATGTGGCTTGCGACCGCATACACACATATACATACATACAAGTCCCTATGCCCACAGCTGTGGCAAGTGCAAGATGCGGCATATATCAGCAAATACATATGTATATATAGTTATTTTAGTGCCTCCTTTAGAGTAAATGCTTTATTGGAGTTGTTCACTGCCACAGCATGGCGTAAATCAGTGCGCATGAATATTTTGTAAATTTATTGGTAAACTCTAACATTCAATGGGTAGCTGACCTTACACTTGAAAAAATATGGTATTGAATATGTATGTGTTTGTTGGAACTGGGCACATGTGGCTGCATAATCTTGTGCTTTGTGATGCGTTGAATTTTTTGTGAGCTTAAAAAATTTAAAATATTCCCCTTATAAAGTTCCTTTTGGCTAGTGGAAACGCAGTTTATTTTGAACGTAAAATAGTAAAAATTAATTTCATCAAACATCGTTTTAAATTTCAACTTAATTTTTCTGCCCAAATNGTTTATTTTGAACGTAAAATAGTAAAAATTAATTTCATCAAACATCGTTTAAAATTTCAACTTAATTTTTCTGCCCAAATGCGCTCTTACAACATTCTTGTTCAGTTGTTTTAAAGTCCACGTCCTGTTTGCAGATTATTGCCACCGATAATGACTGCCACATTATACCAACAAAGCCACCGTTCAACAGCCAAGAGCAGCGAGTGGCAGAGCATCAGCTCATCAGCGGAAATATGTGCTCTACCCACTCTAGCCGTACACTCTCGCAGTTCATTAATTTATTAATTACTATGCGCTCGCCTCCAACGCCACCACAATCACCGCCACCACTCCGCCACATTGCCTTGGCCTAACCTACACCCAAATACATGCAATACGATTGAGTATACAAACTCTCATCGACAACTTCTCCACAGCCACAGTTACACGCCTCACTGGCGCACGCAATTTATGCTTAATTGCGTCGCCATCCAGCTGAACAGCACAAGCTGGCGAAGACCAAAAGTTTATATAAAGCCATTGCGGAAAAAAATGAGTTTTTTTTTTTTTGTAATAAGCTGACTGAGACTAACAATGTTAGGAAGCCCGGAAATGAGCAGGGAAGTAAATTGGCGGTGATATGAACTCGCAGGAGCGCTTGTTGTGGGCGATGAGTGTAAGGAGGAGCTTAAATCTGGTCTAGCGGATATTTAGTTACAATTTAAGATTCTTTAAATTTTTGTCAGCCAGTGTCAGTACTTTACTGTCAGGACCAAAGGCGGTTTTGAAAGAGCACACAGGAGTTTATTCGAACTAAAGGTTAGTTCACGTTTCTTCTTACAGTGACAAGTATGGGGATCTGTAGCATGCTTCAAACAGGTTCTGGTCGAAGGAATAACGTAGAGAAGCAAATTGAGTGAGGAAACAAATACATGAGCTGCATTCCTTCAAAGAAAGGATATATGTAGGTGAAACATGATTTAAGAGGTGGTATAGGGCGTGTGTAGAATATTCCATACTTTCACTGGGAGACGGAGTTGTCCATTGTCCTTAAAGAGGGTAAGAGAGTGTTAGGAGGAAACAGGTACCTATAATCGAAGGTGTAGCTTTATGTCATTATTCTACTGAACCAATTACTATCCCTGTTGAAACCGAGCAGATTCAACAGTTCCACCTCCGCTACCTCGCCCAGACTGTTGACGTCTGCAGACCTGGACATCGACACAGACTAGAGACAGTCAATTAACTCTTCCTCATCCTCATTATGTCAGTCTCTGCAGAAATTACTTGCTGGTATTCGCCACCGTTGAAGCATTGGTGCTATAGCACACTGTCCTCTAATGACGCTGGTCCCTTGTCTTTTTTCTACTAAGCCGAGGCCATAATAATCTTGTGGTCTCATAGTCTTCCCGTTTTTTCCACAAGTCATTCGCCACCGACGCGGTGTATTCAAAAAGTTTCCCAACGTGATCACTAAACGGTGGAAGTACGGAGCTATTCGCTTCGTCTATTGGCATCTCTGAGTCGCAATCTCCAATATTGATATGGCCGGGAACCCAGCACAGAGTGACGTTGATACGGCTCGGTGACGCCAGCGTGGTCCGACATTTCTATACAATTCGCGATTTCCCTATTTTAGATCCTATTGCCTTCAATGCTGCCTGGCTGTCGACAAAAATAGTGGCTTTCTCTTCTGGAACTCTACTACTAAGTAAAAGACTAGCCGCCCTCTCTATAGCGTAGTTATCCGCTTGAAGATACTGCAGTCGTTCGGTAGACGGAAGAACCGGTCGATCTGCAGATCCTTCGAGTAGACGCCGGCTTCGGTTACTTGTTGCATCTTTGAACCATCAGTTTTGAGCCCTTCCTCAGGTGCGCCACTCACTGAGTGCTAGGCAGCAAAAAGTCTAAGTGAGTCTACGACGAGATATGGTTATATCTACAAAAAACCAAGGCTTTATGCAACAAAACGAGCATAGTGCTGTTAGGAGGACCGTTATTGATAACGATATCATTGAAGATACGAATATGGATTAAAAAAAAAATTTGGTTGATAACGAGAACAATATCGGTAAATTTCAATATACATTGCTTTCAAAAATATTTTAAACAACTAAATTTTTCTCAAAAAAGGTGGAAAGTATTTGCTTCCGCTCGGCCAATAATTAAGTTGTGCCAATTCCCTTTCGCAGACCAAAACCATAGCTTAACTCATTAAGCCTTTTATGGGTGCACAAAATGAAACGAAAACTTAATTATGAATACCGTTCATGGGGCGAAAACGTTTAGTTAGCAAAAATAGCAACAACATATTTTCAAGGAAGCAATATCAGCCACGCTAAAAAGGTAACAACAAAAATCGGCTAAGAATGGAAGAAGCAGCGCAGCGCAGGCAGCTCGGGAATTGTTTGAAAATCAGGCAAGAACTTCATTTAATAAAAGAGCAAAAAGAGCAACAACAATTGCATTGGCGTCTTCTCATAAACAAGGGAAAAACAAAACAACACAACACAACAGATAGCAACAACAACAAAGATAACAAATTTCCATTAACTTCCGTTTTAGCCCATTGAATGAAATGAGCTCGACGTTGAGCAGCAAATCCGCAATCGATTGAGACGCTGCAAGGGGAAGAATATGGCGACCTTCACTGCCAGCTGCTCCCCTGCTATACCGAAGGTACTGGATGCACGCTGTGTCACCACCGTCAAACCGGTACTACCATTTCTTCTTATACCGCTAGCTCATCATCTCTGATTCGAGGTTTCGTTTCCCCTTCCGCTTGCGGCAGCAGCAACAGCAACATGATTTGTAAATAATATTGAAAATAGCAACGAAAACAAGATTAGCATCACCAACAATTTTATTTGACGGGCAAGTCAATGCGGAGTTTGGCAGTCGGCGGCGCGGCCAGTTCGGAGGGGTTCTCTATTTATGTGGATGAAGTATAGAGAGTGTTGGTTAGTTGAACAAGAGGAGGGTAAAAGGAAATGCAACATCTGTAATTGACAGCTGCCACGAGTTGGGCAAATGAACTGGCGGAAAGACTGTGAGATCTTTCGCACCGAGTGTGGCCGTAGCTGGTGGAGAATACATACTCAGATGTGTGTGTGTGTGTGTGCGTCTTTGCGCAGACCGCTTACAGCTGCCAGCNAGGAAAGACTGTGAGATCTTTCGCACCGAGTGTGGCCGTAGCTGGTGGAGAATACATACTCAGATGTGTGTGTGTGTGTGTGTGCGTCTTTGCGCAGACCGCTTACAGCTGCCAGCTTGGTCGCCAGCAAGTGGCAAAGTGCTGAAATGACTGGCTGCTGCTGCAGTTGCTGCTTTCTTATGAGTGGCTATGTTGCCGATATAGAAAAATGTGCTGAAATGTTCAAGCACTTGCTTGAGTACCACCAGTTGCCCCAATGCAGACAATGGCCACAATTTCAAGTGATTTCAAGTTAATGTTTAGCGTCAATTTATTTTCTGGCTACTCATCATAACTGCTCACCCCAGCTGGAATTTTAAAACAAGGATAAAGAGTATTGCTTTAATGTTTGAATAAAGCATTCGAGCTTCAAAAACAAGCCTGCTAATCAAAGCGTACTTAATTGTGCAACCTTCAGTGGGTTGATTCTACAAAACCAACAAATATCAGCTCGTTTCAACCTACCACAGCAGCAGCTTCACGTCTCAACACAACAACCGTTCCTCAAATCAATGTTCGCTTTAATCAACCTTCACTGCGTTACACTTTCTCATCATTTCATTTCACTTGCCTTCCTTAACCTTAAACTCTATGTTTCACGGAAATAGCCTTGTCGTCACATGCCTGAGGTTAATTGTTATTTTGCATGCTGGGCTGTTGTTTTTATTACTGTTTCGGCTTCAATAAACGTGTCGCGCTTCATTTAATTTTAAACTAACCTCACTTTGACTCAGACCACAGCTAAGGCTGCGATATACGACAATCCTTTGCTTCAATTTTTGTATGTGGGTAAATAAAACTCTTTCCATCTTTTCCTTCGATTCCATCACGGTTGCGTGTTCGGTGTCGATTTTGTGGCGTCAATTTCCATTTAGTAGAATTTTCTACACCCGCACATCACTCAACGAAAACCTCGCTCTTTTCGAACTCAAATCCATACACACAACCCTGATACCAGAGCGACTTGTATTGCACTAACAACCTTCCAAAAACACCTAACCTAAAAAGTTTCCGCCAACAGAGAGAACTTGAATACTTCGAACTCTGCGTCCATATATGTAAGTACACCAGAGCAATGCAAGCNCTAACAACCTTCCAAAAACACCTAACCTAAAAAGTTTCCGCCAACAGAGAGAACTTGAATACTTCGAACTCTGCGTCCATATATGTAAGTACACCAGAGCAATGCAAGCATTTTTCTTTTATAGTAGCTACATACACTCACTCATAAGTACGTATGTACATATATCGGTTTTTCTGTCCCTGATGCCCGTTAAATCGCCGCGTCGCATTACATTTGTCGTCTGTGTCCTCTCGTTCGTATTCACACTCACATTCGGTCTCGCCTCCGCCCTTACTTTCTTCTGCACTTCGACAAAATTTTCATTTTCACTTTGCCTGCGTTCGAGCGCCCACAGCTGACTACCAACCTATCCCCTCCGCTTCTCAACTCCATCCACATACACACACAAAAATCCTCAGCCACTTCAATAGTTATTTCTTCTTCTTAATCAACAGTTCGCATTTGTTTTCCCACCCTCACGCCGTCTGTCCAGTGCAGCAGTTCCGTGGCCGTTCATGCTCACTACTCAGTAAATACCCACCCACCGGAAATTTTTCATAAAAACTTAATTGCCCATGTAACACTTTAGTTAGTTTTTGGTGCGAGTATTTAGCTTCAAGCAATGTTGCCAGATTCAAAGCTTTAACTGTAAATTACAGTTTTTCGGATATGCTTACAGTTTTTTAAATTGCCTCTTAGTACAAATAACTTTTTTTTTTGTTCGAAATTCTTCGTTCGAAACACGTCAAGTCTTGAAAGCAATTTATTCCGCATTCTTTTTTGTGTTTTTGTTTGATTTCACACGCGTCGACTTTTCATGAATTCAAGTCTCCGGTTCTTTAAATGAGAAGTGACAAAAAGATCAAGAAAACTTGAAACGACCTGACGGTACGGAGGTATCCACACTCTTCCCCGCTCTTCTCCCTCCTTCGCTCGAACGAGCACACTTGAAAGCAAGACTGGACGCGTCTGAAAGGCGACAAATGGTTTCAGCTATCCTTTGCATTTCAGTCGTCACGGGAGGAAAGAACAATATGCCAAATCAATTTGAATAAAACGAGAAATTCCCAAGAAATTCCAACCCTCTCTGGTATTTTAAGATCTCTTAAAAAAAATGCTTCAGGAGGTACTAAATTGAAGGTTTCGAATGAAATGCTAAAAAAAAATTCCAAAGCGATTTTCGGAAAATAACGAAATGTTCTAGTTTAAATATAATTTACATTTTTTTTTAAATTTATTTTTTATAAACTTAAAACCCCGAAATTTTTTAAAAAACTCTCTTCGTTTTAGAAGGTTACAGTTTTTTAGTCGAAAATGCAGTCTTTCCGGATTTTTTTGTTTTTTTTTTAGAGTAACCTGGCCACACTGGCTCATAGTATGTGTGAATCGGACAACTAAAAATACACTAACTACTAAAAACAATATCCAAAACGATGAATGTCTAGTCGTACACGACACGCTTGTTGAAAGGAATCCGTATTAAGCGATGGCTGTTGCTGGAGTTGGTGGGGGGAAATTTCATGCCAAGTGAACCAAGAGAAGTTGAAAAGTACACACGCAGAGGGATATGAGAAATAAATTACAACAAATTCCATTAATGCCACTAATGGAACTGCTTTACAGTTTCGCTATTAGTTGCGGCGAAGTGGTCTGCTTGCAGCAGCGCATGGCTGGCTATTCGGTGCTGTTATGAGGAGCTGATCTGCAACTGGTAGCAGCAGAGAGCATACACTTGGACAGCTGGCAGTTAAGCTACCACTTTTTATTGCAACATATGTACGAACAAAATTAGTTTTTTTTTCTTTGAATTCTTAAAATGAATGCGACGATAAACTGTTATAAGTAACTAAACATAGGCAGAGTGGTGTGTACTCTGCTAATAACTCATTCAAATTGTCAATATTTCGATAATCTTTCACTTATCAGGGCCGTTGGCATTAAAGTGAAATGTATGCAAATGAAATTGTGTCTGGAAATAATCGAAGCAATTCCCATTTAGAGCTGCGAGTGGCATGTGGATGTCATTACCAAGGGGAAGGTGCGTTAATAGCCAAATTTTAATGGGGCAATTAGTTCTAGCTGCTATTCGATATGAAACTCCGTTGACAAACTAATCAAATTATCACTTTTATGGAAAGATAATTAATCAAAATTTTGCAGCGAAATACAAATGAATTGTTCATTCAACACCCTATTTCAAAGGACATGGCAACAGCTGGTGCAAATGAGTTTATAAAGTGATGCAGTGGCGCCCCTTGGGATATATACAAACATATATGTATGTATGTATGTAATTTTACGACTAGCAAGCAGCTTTCTAATTTGATGGTTGTTCAAAGTATGCTCGGCCTAGTCTGATGCATCCTCCGGACAATGCTTCCGGAGCCTTATGTGGACTCTGCATGACTTATAATCATGCAGAGGTGGTATACGAACTTTACTATTGGCCACAGTGCCTACCCACCATTTTTGTTCAAATTAATATTATTTTTTTTATAAATACATGCAAACATACTGATATCCCCTCTCACTGAGTTATTCATAACAATGTTTACTGGAAATACAGTAACGTTACCCCAAAGTGAGAGTAAGAGCTGAATTTGTTCCTGTTTAAATCTGTTTCCAATCCCCTCCCCGTTGGGAATCAATTCCATGCTACAGTGCTACTTTGTACTGAGTTCGCAATTAAGACGTAAAGTCCCCTCTCGGCGTACGAAAACCACACTCAATAAGTCACAATTGATGATGTGGCTCTTGGAGTTTTCGAGAGAAAGACTCTGCGGGTTGGCGATGACGATCAGCTGTACTAGAGATCTACAACGGTATAGGCATAGTCCGTCGAATTAAAATACAGCGGCTCGGCTGGCTTGGCCATGTCGTACGAATCTATAAAAAAAAGCTCTCACGATGCTGGTAACAGAGAAAGCGGAAGGACTCCTCTGCTATGGAAATACCAGCTGGCGACACAGAAGTAAAAGGACTGACGTACTTTGTTGAAATCGATCAGCATCGCTTAGGCGGTTACAGCGCTAATTAAGAAGAAGAATAATATACAGATTTTAAATAATAGTATCCAAAAACTAAAATCTATTTCGATTAGTAGACGAGAAAAAAAGACTTGTCACTTCTTGAGGAATCTTCTCATAAAGGAGCTGGCCTATCAAGACATGGCCTTATGAGAAAGACTGACTGAATTCGCGCAAGATGTAAACTGGTTTATCGACATTCAGGGCAACAAAAAAGTAAGCATATTGACGCGTCTTAAGAACCGTTTCTGATCAAGTAGATAGTTGTTACAGTAGTAGGGGAGACTCGAAGTTGAAAATACGTACATATGTTCTTTGCTTAAACAAATTTTGAGTTGTCAACGTTCTCGTCACAAACTCGTGAGCATTTTTTTAATCAAATTGTCATTGTGAACCCTTCTTGTGATGATACCTGCAATGTCATAATCCTACCAGCTTATTTCTTGTACTTGGCGATCTGATGAATACCAGTCACAAATTCACACGTTTCTATGTTACAGTAAACTAATACTTTTTTCTTTGTTTTTATTTCCACTGTCTGCACTTAATATTTGCACTATAAAAAAAAGAGACGAGATTCATAAATAAGAGCAAATAAAAGTACCTCTACATAAATAAAACTAACTAACAAAGTGGTTGCTATAAAAAATCTCCGATTACACTAAAGTAAGTATGTTGGAAATTATGTCCATACATGAACGTAGCTTAGCCAGCAAGCTTTGTTCAGTTTAGACCACACTCTACTTGAAGAAGCATGCAATTTCATTTGAAGCATTGACTTGTATGTATGTTGGTGTGTCACGTTGTATAATAATAATGGTGTGTACACACTGTGCAGCACGTGACCAAATTATTTATTTATTTGTGCGTATACGAGCACCCTCTGTTAGCTGCCACATTGCGTAATTTTCTTCGGATAGTCAGGCACGCAGCAGCAGCGGCAAGGTAATGTATAAAACAATAACAAATAAGTAGACAAATGGTGTAAGCTTCTTCAGAAAAGCGTGCGGTTGATGGAAGCTTGTCGCTTCGAACAACAGAGTACGATAAGCAAAACAACAACGTTGCTGGATATTGATTTTGGGCTGCTGCCACAGAGCCACAAACTAAAATTGCATGCGGCCAGCTATGTATGTATGTATGAGTATTATAGGCTGCGTTCCTGATTGCTTGGCAATTGTATTTGTCGTTTTTGCGTGCGTTTCTTGCTCGTACAGCTTTTGTGTTTGTGATCCCATTTAAATCCATATATAAATTACCATGACCACGTATTCGTACTAGATACTCGTATCATGCGTCGCAATCGTGCAAAAGGACCCTTTGTCGAACGCATGCTGCAGCTACACAAGCCTGTGAATGTGTAGAGTTAAACAGCTAATCCTCAAATATATGCGGACACCGACCCATACCCCCATAGTCGTGCTTTTGTGAGCTCAGAATGCGGTCGGCTCTGCTCCGGTGACTCACAGAAGGGGTCTACCAGCTCGTTTGGCCAACACCTCTTAAAGTTTATTTGGGCAGAAGTAGAAAACGTGGCGAGACGCATGTCTTTAAATTGCTTGTGTTCGTTTACTTCTGGCATTTGCGTAGCTAAATTTTCTAGCATTTTGATGTACCATTAGTCCACTCAGTTCGTCAGTGCTGCCTGCCTTCATCCCATCTCCGCTTGCCGAACCACACTTGTGTGTATTGCCATCATCACTTTTTTTTCGCCGTAAGCGTATTTAATTTGTGTTGTGATTGACATTTTTCGGCCGAAAACAAAGCAAACAGCATCAACTTCCCTTCTGTGGCGGCAGCATTGGTGGAACGTGCCCTTGGTAGTTGGACGTAGACAAGCAGGCAAGCACTAGATATATGTACATATATAGAGCTTCGCTAGCATCTTTTTCCATTCTGTTCCATTTCCCTCTTCCGCTTTTGATGCAGAATCCATTTTTAAATCCATCATTCGCTTTGAAACAAATGCGTCCGTGCGCCTTTCGGGTTTGCCCAGACGCCAGCTCAGCCTACCCTCGCTGTCTCGCATTGCTGGCTGATTTTTTCTACAATTTTTCTTTCTTGCATTTATTGAAAAACAAAGCGCGCCCAAGCGTGTTTGTGATTCCGCTGTCGTTTGCTGTTTGAGTAGGATAAGACAAACACATGCAGGAATTACCATCAGGTTATTGCTACAATGCGATTTATTGCGGCTTAGTTTGCGCGATTTTGAATGCATTACACGTCTTTGACTTTCTCTTTCACCCAGCATCGGCTCAACGGCTCCTTTACCTGGCTGGCTGGCTAAGCTGCTCATCACTTAGCTGCCTGTCTTTTGTCTGCTTGTCCAGGCACAGCTACAGCAGCAGCAGCAGCATCACCACTTATGCCATTAAGCCAATCCTTGTGCCTTGCTGTTGTTCTAATGGCAGCCACAAATCTTCTCACTCACCTTCTGTCATGCATATTTTCATTTCATTTCGTACACAATTCAATTCATTTTGCAATGACTTAAATTTTTTGTCGCTTTAGTCACGCATCGCAAGTGGCTGACACAACAAATGTTACACAACGCACATTCCAATCTATTTATCACGAGCGACACCCTCACAATTTGACTGCCCGTGCCATCAGCAAGATGTATGCACAAAAGCAAACTTAATATCTTATGTCCTTTTCCCCTCCTGGCTGAGGCCTCTGGCAGCAGGCCAACCGATGCGTTAAACCAATTTTCGTGCCGAGTTTTGCCAATTTGTTAAGAGTACTTCGACTTTGGCCAATATCTCTACATACATACAAATAAAATGGCCACCCCTTAGTGAAGTAGCGAAGTTCGGCGTATTTGTTTCGTCGCTCGGCATATTCCAGCTGCCATACTGAACTCCTGCGTCAACTAAGGCCAACTCTCATATACATACTACATAAGTACACACATACACACGTCCATCATCTTAGTTGCTCTGCCTCACCTCCATTTTCGGCGCTGTTTGTGCAAAAGTTTTCGTGCTTTCATTGATAAATTGTTCAATAAACTTGTTTCGTAACTGATTTTGATTTTGATTTCGATCTCCTCACCTCATTGCGTCAGGTTCTGCGTTTGCATTCATCTTAGCGTATCCCCATGCAACAACTAGGCATTTACTGTTGTTGTAATTGTATTTGTTGTTGCTATTATGTATTGGAGTTTCCAATACTTTTGCTTTGTTGCCCAAGTTTATTAGTTTATCTAGGAGCACGCCGTATAAAATTTGTTGGCATGAGGAGTTATTTTACTTTGGATAGCAAAGTTTATTACTTAAATACTTTAAGTGCTTTGATGGTTCGTTTGGCTCTTCGATATTTGCAAAATTTTGGTTGTGAAACTTTGACCATAAGCTGGCAGGTCATTTTCATGCGGGCTGTTAAGTAGCTTAGGAGGGGATTTGGTGAAAATTTCTTAAAGAAAATAAATATGTTGATGCACTTATTGATTTTGTGGAACAAAAGCGTTTGATAACCTAGAAAACCATGTGGAAGGTCTCCAGGAAGTTCTGGCTAACTTTTGTTACTGGTTGTAAGACATATAGAACTCAAAGAACTGTCTGGGTATTGTGGGAAAATTTTTTTATTCCAGCATAAAACCAGGATTGAAAGTTCTACAATTGTTTACAGCTGTTAAAGTTATTTCCTAAGGTTCGAAAAGTCCGAAACCTTCATCAGTATGAATGTTTTATGTTGAAAAAGGAACTCGCAGCAAGAAGTTTTCTGGTTCTGAAATAAAAGAAGTCCTCTATTTTTTTCCATAGGTCTTCCACATGTCTCTTTCAAAATTAAGGTTATGACTAACGACTGGTCTATGGTAATTTAGGGCCTAACCAGTTAGGTGGCGGTGGGATTCAACCTCTCACGCAACACGCCCGATAAAGCCTTATAGCCGCTGCTCAGCAGGCATGTCCCGCGTTGGTAGTTGGCGCATATGGTAGGGGCGCCTTTCTTGCAGATTGGGCACCCGCAGTTCTCGTTATTTCCATAATTTCCTACCAAACGATTGCTTCTATGAAAATAAGCTTCTTGCAAGTATTCTTGGGAATGCACCAGATTGGAAATATGTTGAGTTTCTCACTCCATAACCAAAGAGATTTGCTTTGGCAGAAAGTTGCAATTCCATGCCTGAAAGGGGTTTGAAGAGCGCCGTTCTAGTTATCTTTTCAGAAAGCCAATCAGCCTTCCGAGACCTTCCAAACAGGATGCTGAAATTCAAACTTGTTAAAGACTGCTTAACACGCTTCAAATCCCAGCAGCAAAGAATACAGTAAACCTCTGCTGCGTACCAGGCCTCTTTGGGATCGAAACAACGGGGTCGCTGACGAGCTGGTGCGAGAAGGATCCTTAACAGCTTTTTAGGAACCGAAACCATTCTGTGGTCTTAGTTTCTCCTCTTCGAGAACCACAATTGCTGAGTGAGTACACTCTGAGCGCAGTAAGTACTGGGAGGCGGTAGAGGCCCTCGACATGCCAAGCTCTTTGGCTAAAACAGATATGACATCAAGCTACTCTCCGTGTACCTAACGGGTCACAACCATGTTTCATATGCACGGAATGCTGGCCCTGCCTTGAGGACGAAGAAACTTCCGGACACATTTTTTTTTTGACTGTCCAGCTCTGACTAGACAAAGTTTACCTTACTTAAAAGCTACATTGACCAAACCCTTAGTAATAATGAATTCGACTACCAAGACCCTAGACGAATCCTAAATCGTTTGGAAAGCCGAAAGGTGTCTTGGATATACCGGGTTAGTGGCTTTCTTTAGAAAAACAAACGACTCTTCTGGTCGAAGTGTCTCTTGTTTTGAGATACCAGCTTATTCTTTTTTTAGCGTCGGATTTACAGTCCTCGTCGTACAAGGTATTTCTTTTGGCTTGCATAAATGCGACTGCTTCGGCGGTACGTACTCAGTGGGAGATGTGATTCCATTCCTCGCAGAATTCAGTGTTTTAAATATTGCTCTCTGATAGCCGGAGTGAAAGCTGATCATCGAATATGCTAACAGTCTGCTGTGATTGCCGCTATTCGACGTTGAGCTTTCCTTGTAGTGTTTGGCGTACATTTAACGTTTCTAGGCTTTTGATCTAAAGGCAGCCATATACTTAGATTGACGCATCTTGTTATGCAGCTACCCTGTGCGGCAGATTACTATGCTGCGGGCACCGGCGAAATTGATCAGTATTAGTCCGTTATTGGATATTTTATCGTGGATGCTGAATTTTCAGACAGTTATTCTTTGCTTATATGGGCAATGAAATCATCTTTCACGATTTTGTTATCGTGATGTGCGCTCCAAGCGATCATTGAAGCGATTTTTGAACTCCTCGTAGTTTTTTTGGGGTTCGGGAAATTGACGCAATTGAGCAAAATGCTGTTGAATCTTGCTTTGATGCGTACTAGGATGAGACTCTCTACCTTCCAACACAAATCCGACAACGAATTTATTCAACTTTCCTTGTCACATATAAGGGTTTGATGAAGTTCTGATACTTCTTATATCATTTCTACAAAAGCTTATAAGCCCTCGACCGACATACTTTACCAATCCAGCGATATTCAGACATTTTTGACATTGCTACAAAAAAAAAAAACAAAAAACACGATCAACTAAACCATCTGCCTTTGGACAACAAACGAAATAACGGCGAAGCAAGTGTGGCACCAAAAACAATCAATGTTAATCGATACACTTGTGGCTGTCAAGTGAAGAAGCCACCTACTCTGCCAACTGATACATGCAAATATATACGAGCGCATACAATACTTTTACTGTATATGAATTCCATTTCGAATCCTCAATGGATTTTATGCACCCTGTTGACTCCGTCAAAAACGTCCATTCATGGCACTCAACTTACGCACTTGGCTTTCTGCAAATAATTTGCATTTTGCAAAGTACTCGATTTGCATGTAATATTCAGTGGAAGTGCGGCTTCACAGTGGATAAGGAGGAGTGAAACAATGCAGGAAACTGAAAGTCTCTCGAGGCTACATTGCGAATGCAAATTTCGTATTCAAATGAAATGAAATTGATTACAAATGCCAGAGTGCAGTGAGGACTAGTGAGGGTAGAAACGCAAATTCACTAACAAAAATATACACAAAAGAGTTGTTGTACCAAAGCTTGGGGGGTTTCCTGATTTCACGTACGGAAAATGCAGTAAATACTATCGGGAAAGGTAAGCGTCTCGAGATTGACCTGCAGCGATAGCGCCCGGCTGCATCATGTGCCTTCTGTGTCTGTTTTGTTGTAGCATTGCAAAATTTTGCAACCCTGCTTGCAATGCCTTAAACTGAGAAGTACGCAGCGGAAGGGTGCTGTGCCGCTAACTGATTGGGTGACTAATTGAATGAGTGACTGTTTGACGAGCGTGTAACATTTGATGTGAATACATATTAATGTACCTACTCGTTGTCGTTTCTTCCCTTCTGCACCCATTTATGCATAGCTGGCAAATTTTTAATTTAAGGCAGAGGCATGCCTTAATGAAATCACAGCTTGTTAACAGCACTAAAAGCTGGGGGAAAATATCCCAAATTTTTTTTTAAATCAAACAATTTCAGTGTCAAATAAAATGCAACAACAAATGTGAGCGCTTTGGTGCACAGCTGAACTTGTAGCCCATTTCTTTGCTCACACTAAACCAACCACGACGAGTTTCTCAGGCTGCATTCTTGCTAGGGGTTGGTGCTGAGTGTTGCCATTGACATCGATGCTGCGTCCGATAAGCTTTCCTCCATGCGCTTTGCTTTTGTTTTGTTTGCTGACTGGCTTTTCGCGCGTAGCCGAGCGTAAGCGAGAAAACGATCTCATTTCGTGGTTGAAATAAATGCTCGAATGAATCGATGAAAGATAGACTCAATGTACGAATTGAGAAATGGTCCCTATTGATGTGTTAGTGGCGGTTTATGAGCACTTTTCCAATCAAAGGATTTGTGCGGTACTCAAAGTTTAATCTACAGACTTTATTCCTTATCTCGTTTAATGGCACTCTAACAGCTGTGATTTTTTTTTTTTTGTTGGGGTTTGGAAAGAGGAAAATGGATATTTGAGCACATACTTCAGTTTACCCGACGGTTGCGGTTTCCAAGGGCGACGGAAATGCCTTTTTAAATTAAACTCTGTGGGTGCATATAATAAAAAATATAAGTCCCTATTCCAAAGGCAGCGATTTTCCGAGCTCTAAAAACAGCTTTGAGGTTTGGCCCTTTTTCAGAACTTTTACCAGCCTAGCCGTTTGACCCAAGGTTTCAACCCCGTATAATTAAAAGAGGCCCTCTCATACTCTGCGTGCAGCGATAGCCACCAGGGAACAGTCGTACGTCATAGAGGTGGACGAGACGGACAAGCCTTATCCAAACTGGCACGTAGGGCAGCGGTTGAGTTAACCACTGCCTCATCAATAGTTTAGTGGATCGTATCCTAAGTGGTGTACAAGCTCCTCTCTAAAATACGGCCAGTCCGTTTTCTCGACTTTCGGATCTGTGGTCCGAGAGCGAATCTTTCCTGCGGACTCTTCAGTTTAGGACTGACCAAATAACAAATGTAGGCTTAGTGCCCACATTCAAGATACTCAGCCCACTTGACCAAATATACTCGAAAAGCCGATCCTCCTCGCGTTGAATTTGCTGCTGCCCCAGATTTCGTGCTGGGAATTAACATCACAACAAAGGATCAACCCGACGTTCTCGTAGTGTTCCAAAAGACCAGCCGCCTTCCCCGGAGGTGTTTCCATCCGTTTTTGCGCTTGAAGCTTAACCTCTTTGCCACCAAGTCCTGACAGCAGAACTGTGCAAGTTTGATCACAGTGAAGTGAGAAAATACCATAAGACATGGGGTTTTAGCAGCAGCAGGGTTAGCCTTCTATTTTTAATAGAGAAGTAGCGGCCTTAGAGTGCTGCAAATTTTTTTGAGTAACCGTCACTGGACGGTAGCACGAATCGCTTTGGTCCCGAAAGAGAGGCTCAAGCAATTTCCGTTCCTTGATCCGAGGGTATCCACAGAGCCTCCTCTCTCCCTTTCTCTCTCTCTTTGAATAAGTACCTATTCGTTTAAAATATGTTAGCCTTATTCGACTTATACCTGTCGTTTATTTGAAATGAATAAAGTCAAGAGAATCTTCTGGCTAAAGCTACCAAATGGAACACGAATCTAACATTCTACCCAAAATTAAATTTAAAATAATCTCCGTATATAGGTAGAATTCTAAGAAAACGGCAACACTGATACCACTTAAATGAATTCTAAACCACGCCATTCCCTCCAATATTGCTTTGTTGATAAGGAACTAGAACCCGTATATGTGGCATGGCTGAAGAAAAGCGGAACGTTGCTAGCTGTTTATTTTTTCTTCATTATTTTCTTGAGGTGGTCCATCTATATATGTAAGTATGTACAAGTATAAGCTGTGAACGAAATTTCACTATTTTGGTCCGTCGGAGCTATTGTAAAGGATCTTACAGGCCGCCCTACCCGCGCTTTCAGCGAAAGCCACGAACGGGTTGTGGGTTCTTTCGGAGACATCAAACCGCGAATAGGTTTTTTAGTGCTCTAGATCTCTCAGATAAATAAATGGATTCAGAGACCGATTTCAATATCCTAAACCGAGAGACTTCTCTTTCACAATCGGAAGGCACTGTAGCTATTTAACGACTTCGAGGTTATTCGGCAAAGCTACGGTTTCCTAAGAAGCGGTGCCGCAATATGACGGCCGTAACAGAAAGGGGTTGACACAGACAACGTTTCTTATAAGTCGAATGTAATATTGCGGAACTGCTTCCTTGGCAAACCCTAGCTTAAGTATGGCAAGGGGGTAGAATAACGTGTGATGAATTACGGCGAAAATTGCATTAATTTTAAGAAAAGGTTTTAGCCGAGTGGTATAACAAATTATTTGGAAATTAAGTCCCAGGGCTTGATTAATCGATTTTTGACAGCGTTTTTTAAAGATTTTTTTTTTTAATCAGGCACATAGTATATACATATAAGAAGCTCGCGAGATGAAAATAACTGAATAGCACAAAAACATTGCTACATTAGATATAGTAGAGGGAACTGAACTGCTTTAATAGTCGACACAAAACAACACCAACACCACACCAGTGACATACGACAGCATCTACATTATCGAATCAACGGTTCATGCGGCGCGAAGATCAAATCGATGCCAATACATTTATACGAGAGCTTAGCGCTGGACGACAACCCTTTCCATCAGCTGACATTTTACACACCCTTCTTCATTATAATGCGCCGCACTCACTGACAGACGACGTCCTATTGTTTTGTCCTGCTCTACACACACACACACACAACCATACGCACACTTGCCTTCCATTATTATTATAACTACTACTGTTATTATTATGATTACGGTTATTGTAGTTGTTGTTGGTGTTGTTGTCTGTATCATATGTGATGCTGCGGCTGCCAAGAGCAACGTGTTATTGTTCAGCTGGCAACATGGCACGCTTCAGTTTATATTTATTTGTTTGGTTTTTTTTGCTGTTGCTGCTGCTTCAGCTTCTGTTGATGACTATAATTACTTTTGTAACCCCATTTAAAAAAGGTATGTACATGTTTGTGTGTATGTACATAAAAAGCTAGCGGTGTTGTGTATAAAAAAATATCAGCAACAATGAGATAAAAAAAAAATTGGAATCAAAGTTATCGAGGAAAAAACTAAAGCAACATCAGCTTGCTTTTACGCGATGCATCAAATATTTGTATGTGCATGTGCGCGTGCTTCCATCATTGTAGTGGCGACGCTGTTCACTATATGTGGCTGTTATCATTGGCAATGGCAACACGTGTTTGTAGCCGCGCGCTGGCAAATTAAATTCCCGCTGGGAATAAGCGCAGCTATGGATAAACTCCCTCACTTTAGCACTTCGCATATGAGCATCCTGAACCCAAACGAAACCTCTGAAGCGAAAGGCAATGGCAACTTGTCGCTGTGCTATTTGTTGCTGGCAAATAGTTGCCTTTGTTATACATACATATGTACGTTAGACTGCACCACCAAAAAAAGTTGCGGCTTTTCCGCCGGGATTACAAAATGTATTATATTTTAAGATGCCCACCAAAATATTTCGGAAAAATATTAAGATTTAAGTGAGCTGGAGCGAATTGAAAATACGTCCTAAAATGGAGTTTTTTATGAATAAAAATAGTTTTTTAAAAAAACTTTTTGGAAAAAGTGCCCTTCAGATGACAAAACCGATTAAGCTTAAAAAATCTGCATAAAAATATTTAAAAATCTTTTCAACGGAATCATAATAATGATATTTTTGATGCTGTTTTTTACTTTTTTCAAAGATTGATTTACGAAAAATTTTAATAACTAGGCCAAAACTATTCTGATTTAGACTTCTGGGATCTCAGTAGAAAAGTATTTTCAAACTAGTTTATTTGCTGTGCAAAAAAAGTCATTCGTGTCGCATTTTTTTTTTTTCAAATACCAACACATCTTAATTCAACTTTGAACGACGTTCTTTCATCCTACCTTTCTCTTTCATCCTTTGAATGAGTTTGTTAACAAAGAAATAAAAAGTGTGAGAAAATGCCTTTCCCATGATACCTCACAAGTCTAAATCGGAAGAGTTTAGGTTCAGTTATTCAAGCTTTTCTTATACCAATCTTTTAAGTTAAAGCTAAGTTAAAAACAGCATCAAAAATCTCACTATCACGATTAAATTTTTTAAAAATATTTTTATGCAAAAATTTTTAAGCTTAAACCGTTTTGCCATTAGAGAGTATTTAAAAAATAAAATCTTTAAGAAACTATTTTTATTCATAAGAAAACTCCATTTTTGGATTTACTTTGAAATCAGTCCAGCTCACGTAAATCTTAATATTTTTCCGAAATATTTTGGTGGGCATCTTAAAATATAATAAATTTTGTAATTCCAACGGAACACAGTACCGATTTTTTTTTGTATGGAGAGTGATGCAGTCTAATGTACGTATATGCACTCGTATGTAGTTTTTATTTTTGTGCGCCTTATTAAAAGTTGTACGGAGTGATTGGCGGCAATGGTGCTGCCATATGCGCTATTTGCGCGCTGCCTGCCGCTTTGCCGAACATGAAGCTCTTAAGTTGTCACTGTCAGTGTCGTCCATGGGTTTTTGTGGCTCTTGTTGTTATTGCTTTCATCTATTGTTATGTTAATTTCACGTACATATTTGTTGCTGTTATTCGAAAAGTGTAGATCGTCTATTTTTTTGCTGTACCCTTTTTTCTATCACTGGGGTTTGGGTTGTACCTGAATTCGTATATACATACACATATATGTATGTATGTATGTATGTAGGGTGTTGGACTATTCTNGTTGTACCTGAATTCGTATATACATACACATATATGTATGTATGTATGTAGGGTGTTGGACTATTCGCATTTTTTCGAAAATCCGATTTCGATTTATGAAAAAAAAGTCGGGAAGACCTCGAGCATATAGCACCGATTGTCGTGGGAATGAGAATGCATCATCCGCTGAGTTAGATCGACTAGACAATAGAGCTCTTGTTAAAAATAGACTATCCGGCTATTCAATTAGTCGACTAGTCGATTAGTAACTATTTTGCAGGTTGATAATCGAATTATTCGATTAACCGCTTTCTATCAAGCAGTCTGAAAATCGACTAACCGAAATAATTCGAATAATGACAGTTTTTCAATAAGCATAAGTATTAAAAAAATATAAAATTACAGTTTGGAAAACTAAAACCTCGCTATTATTTTAATTTCCATTCGTACTGCCATCAGGTATGTAACTTGAGAATAGAAATCGCTGCATCTCTTAGGCGCATCATAGTTACATCACGATCTAATAAAAGGAAGGTAAAAAAGAACAATGCTTACTGAAAGAAAACAACTAGTTGTTTGTCAGCGGTTAGTTGAAAAGTCCAAAGGAAACGGTTATTCGATTAAGTGAAGTCGATTATTTTTTAAACAATAGTCGAATAATCGAATAGTCAACTAACAAGAGCTCTACTAGACAACTGTAGTAAATTATAAACAGACAATTCATCGTAGGATCTGCCATTTTTTCATTTAGTGATCATTCGATACCACCTTAATATCGATACTTTACTTGTTTCTGATACTGGAACATAATATCGAGTACTGTCTAAATATCTCTAAAAAAATATCGTGCATATTCAAGTACTGAGTAAAAGTTTAAATTAAAAAGTAAGCAAAGTTTTTTTTTTTAGTTTTTGATTGTTGATCCCAAACACGAAAAAATAAGAATATCGAAAATATTGTAAAAAAGCATCGATACCAAGTACCAAATTTGAAAAAGGCATCGAGTAAAAAAAGCACTTGCTATATAATTTATAAAAACAAATATCTAGGGCGGTTCAATTCTGGTATATAAATAAACTAGGTGAAAACCGATTTATTCGATTGTAAAAAACCGATTTACTCGGTATTTGAAGATTAAAAAAAAACTACTAAAAATATTAAAAAACAATTGAAAGCGGTTTTGAAAAAACCAAGTCAATCACCCTAGTATGTATGTTCATATGCACATACATACAGTGCGCTCTCGGTAAACGCAACTCTCCACAATGAAATACCTCACTCAGTAATTGCAACTTTTCAAAAAATTTTGACTCAGTAAACGCAACGCTTATCCATACTTTCTTATCCCGTTTCATCTTTATTTTTTTGCTCACTTTTATTGAGCTGGCATGTATTTTACAGTTACTTCTCAGAATGAATTCGTTCGTAGGTGAATTGTATATCGCGATTATTTTGCTGGTATTCAGCTAATTTTCTCACAATGGCTAGTTGCTGCAGTTTTATGCCAGAAATAAAGGCTGTTATTACATACGTTACCACGCAGTATTTAAAACAGATGAGATTTACTGTGATCACTATTGTTTTACTTTCAAAACTTATTTTCATGTTGTATTCTCACTTCAGAATCAATGTCAACCACGCAACTTCCCGAATTTATACTTGTTGCTTATATCGATGGCGTACTGTACATGCCTGGCCATAGAAGAGTTTATTTTGTTTTAATGCACACGTGTGCGCGCCACTTCATCGTATTAGTTTTGCATAAGCAGCGCGTGCTCATGCCATTTAACTCTCTACCTCTCCTTACCCTCTTTCAAAACTGCTTCACTTATATCGCTTTTATCACGGACTTTTTCTAAGCTTTTGTATTTTTTTGGTCTATTGTCTCGCTAGCTGGACGTTGCTTTAGTTCCAAGGCATGCATTGCTTTTTGTAGCTTTGATGCAGATACCACTTCACTACATACTTATAAACCCACTACCCTCTTTCCACACATGGACTCACTTTGATGCCGCTGCGCCACTGATTCGAATCTTTTTGTTTTGCTTACGCTTGTAGTTTTTTCTTTTTATTTCTTTTATTTTAGGAATTTTTGCTTTGTACCGAAGTGCCAATAAAGTCCACGTGTCAGGCATCACTTTCCGTTCGCCATGTTTACCGATGCAAATTTCAATTGCTTTTGCTTGCATGTGCTGCTGATCTGTGGTTTGTCATCTAAATCATCGATAAGCGTTGATTTGTAAGTTAAGTGGAGTTAGTATCTTTAGTTCCCAAAAACAAATTTCAATGAATACTAAAAACTTGATTTTCGTGATTATTCAGATTATGCAGCTGTGGCGTGCATTTATAGCGATCAGCTGTTTGAGATGGTAAAGAGTGCAGGGTGGGTCATGTAAATGAAAAATGATATTGATTTAATTTTTTAGAGCTGGACTGCTGAAACAAACTGATTGCTATTCATCGTTGAATATTTTAAATGTTTTCTCGAAATGAACCGGAGGAAGCACAACAAAAATTTCGCACAATTGTGAAAATTTAAGCAATGCTTGCAAACAAGTACTTAATTAGTGCCTTTTAATTTAAACTCATTAAAAAATTTTGTTGGGCAAATCTCAACCCTGTCTACAAACTACAAAAATCACATATGGTTAAGTTCCTGGTGCCTTGCAACATTCAACACACTTTACACACTTTGCGTGAGGGTGGCGAGTTCATCTAACCTAAACAGAGGCGAACGACAAGCGAGGGTTGTTGCTCACACACACAAAACACTTTGGCCTTAATCAAGTTTTAAATTACAAGCCGCGACGACTTGTGTTAGGCAAATAAAAATGTAAATATTCATAAACTGAAGTGAATGAGATTGCCAACGCAAACCCTCCTTCCCAAAAAATGCAAAAAAAGGCAGTAAAATATGAAAAAAGTAAAGAAAAGCATAACAAAGCACAAGTGCCACGCTGATGGGCTAATGTGAATCTAAATATTGGCCAGTAACTTCCGGCGACAATGGCTGATCCATTAGTAAGTAAGCGTGTGAGTGCGTGAGGGTGGAGAGTTCATAGCAAGGATTTAGCGCAAGAAAATAATAGGGCGCAGAGTGAGGGAGAACAGGAAAGGGGCTAGTGCCACGCGCCCTCTGCCGTAACATAGGCTATTAAATGTAAGGTTATATCAAATTCAAAAGCGCGGTAAAAGAGGGGGGGGTGAATGTAAATGTGGAATGGCGCGTGGTGGGAAAACGCAAAGGAAGCTGAACACGAGAACAACTATGCATATGAGAGAGTTGACAGGAAATAAAGCTAAGTGTGGGTTAGCTGATAAGAAAGCGACAGAAAAGAAATGGTGCGGAGAGGAATTATGTGAGGATGATATTTAAGGGTATGGCAAAGGAGTCTCACCACCGGATGTGCGTATGTGTGTAGGGGGTTTTGATGTTTAATGTATGTTTTGTTAGTATTTATTTTGTCTGAAAAGGATTTAAAAGGGAGTACTTAAAATGTTTAACATTGGAAGGCAAATTTTATTTAAAACTAAAGCGTTTATATCCTGGTGAAAGGGGCTACTTTAAATACTTAATATTGGAAGGCAAATTTTATTGAAAACTACAGGTTTTATGCCCTAGTGAAAATATTAGCAGATCCTTCTACTACTTTTTCGGGATGAAACGAGGAAATTAAGCTGAAAAAACTACCATCACTGCAGAAAAAATTGATATTTGAATGCCATGAGTAGTCTTCTTCTTTTCGGAAATACGATACTTCTTTTTCAGTTCTTGTACTTCGCACTTCGCAGTACAGTCAAATGTACTTCTTTGCAATATTTTGTACTTCAGGTTTTGTACTTCTTCGATCTTCTGAATGATCGTCACATGGCCCAGGCGCTAAATTCGTTTGTGCAACTGGAAATGGGTCCTATTTATGGGAACTGCGTGAGGATCGGGTACATCCCCAAGGCATGGAAGGTAGTCAGTGTTGCGTTCATACCGAAATCTGGGCATCAGGTAACTAGGTGGGCGATCAACGGCGGCCTCGCAGTAATTCCCAGCAAGACGGAACTGGTCTTGTTTACAAGGAAGTACAAAATACCCGTTGTGGCCCTTCCCTCGAAAGGGGGGTTTTCGTCTGTGGCTCTCACGACAGGATCCAGTTGTTAGGCTGGCTCCTGGATAGGAAGCTGTCGTGGAACCCTAACATTAAGTACAGCGTAAGAAAGGCGTTGGTTGCCTTGTACTGCTGTAGGGGAGCTATCGGTATAAGGTCAGGTCTCTCGCCCAAAGTAATTCATTAGCTCTATGAAACCAAATTTAAGCGTGTCTTGTTTCACGGAGTCCTTGCCTGGTGAAACTCACTAAAGAAGGCTGCACTTGTAAAACAACTGGAGCGTATATAGTGGATCGCTTTAATAAGAATTAGTGGAGACTAAGAAACCACACCTACACTGGCGCTTAACGTCATGTTCAGAGGTGGGCACTACCACAAACAAGCGTTCGCTATGTGTTAGTGTGTCTTATTAATTTTGCATGCTGCCGCGTTCTCATCGTTACGCTCTTGCTTGTATACGTACACGCGATGTTTACGCTCTTTGAGCGTGTGCTCGTTCTCTGCCCATGCCTGGTCATATTGAACACGGCACCTGCGGATATTGCAGACAGAATAGTCGCGGCACGAACTACTATTCGGCTTAGGGAGACCGGGTAGTAACACTCTGTGGAGTTCTGGAGGGCTTTGACTTCGCCCTGAACACATAGACTACAGCGCCTCCGAAATCGCTCCCAGAAGCTCCTTCTCTACCTACATGCCCTCAAGAGAGGACTGGGTAGGGCGGGGTTACTCTAAGAAAGGAGCGGTAAACTTCTTCACGGGCGAGCAAAACTTGAAGACAGGGGTGATGCGAGGTTTCTTCTGTCGGAAACTCTCCACCAAAACTATGTTCAGGCTTCCGGACTTCTGTAGTGTCTTTCAGGTGGAAATAGCTGAGATAAAGGAAGCGGTAGACTCACTGCTAAAGCGTGTGAGGGTGCGCTCGAAATCGGTAAAGGAAAGTCTGATCTCTCCAACAGTCGTGTCGGATTACTTTTTAATAAGGTAGGTGTAGGTGCCGGGTCACAGTAACATCGCGGGAAACTGCATGGCTGAGAACATGACGTAGGAAAGGCGCCCTAAAAATGTTATCTCCACTTAAGGGGCAACTAGGGAAGCCTCTTCCTCTTGCGGTACACTCTTCGATGGTTGGGCCTAGTGTTGGCAGGCCGAGCGCTAATGAAATTGTATACTCTACTAAATACCTAATAAAATGGACAATACAAAGCGATCCTCCTTTTGTGACATAAAAAACGAAAGGAAGACAACTCATAAATGGTACTTCAAAATTTCTCAATTTAGAAAATAGGTT